>NC_027752.1:18814280-18843098 GCF_000695525.1 Brassica oleracea var. oleracea
TGTCAATGATAAGGAAGGATGAAGACGAAGATGTATTCAGGGAGAGGTTGGTGAAAGAAGAAGCCGAAAGGCTTGAAAGATCAGAGAAGGCGATGAATCTGATCATTCTCAATGTTGGAGATCATGTGCTAAGGAAGATCGAGTTGTGTACATCAACCACTTCTACATGGTCTACACTGGAGAGGTTATATCTTTCGAAGACTCTACCGAATAGAATTCACTTGCAGCACAAATTCTATACCTTCAAGATGGTCGATACTCGGAGTATGGATGAGAATATCGATGACTTCTTGAAGATTGTCTCTTACCTGTCAAGCGTGAATGTAACTGTGTCAGAGGAGGTGCAAGCGATTCTGCTCCTGAATTCGCTTCCTTCACAGTTCAACTCTCTCAAGGAAATGCTTAAGTACGACAAGGATACATTGTCGTTGGAAGAGGTGACAAGTGCAGAAAGGTCTAAAGATCAGGATCTGAAGTCCTCTACGGATTCACATGATAATGGTGAAGGATATTATGCTAGAGGAAGGACTGAGAAGAGGGATCCTGTGAGGAAAGAAAATGGCAAGTCTAGATCGATCTCGGGGTCTAGGATAACTTGCTGGTTCTGCAAGAAGCAGGGGCACACCAAGAGGGAGTGCTACGCCTACAAGAAGAAGTATGGCGGAGGAGAAGACGAAGCTGAAGAAGCCGTTGTGATAGATTGTGAATCAGCGGATGATGCACTGTCGATAGCAGATATGTGGCATCATGATAAGTGGGTGATTGATTCTGGATGCTCCTACCACATGACGTGTAGGAGAGATTGGTTTCACACGTTTGAAGAGTTGGCTACAGGACATGTTCTTCTTGGTAATGATTGCGCGGTTGGAGTGCAAGGGATTGATACAATCAACATCAAAGCTTATGGTGGTTCTGTCAAGATGCTCACGAATGTCAGGTATATTCCGGAATTAATAAGGAACTTGATAACTACTGGAACCTTGGATGTGTTAGGCTTTGTGCGTAGTGGTGGACATGGGAAAACTAGGTTTTACAAACATGGAAAACTAGCTCTTCAGGGAACCTTGTCTGGGTCATTGTACCTGTTAGATGGTGAGACTGTGTCAGGTGAAGTAAACAGCAGGGTCAGGAAGAAACCATCTATGGATGAGACAGTCTTGTGGCATAGACGTCTTGGGCACATGAGTATGAAGAATCTACAGATTCTTGCCCGGAGAGGGGGGTTCAATAAGAGGAAGATTGGAGTTTTGGAGTTCTGTGGGAGATGTGTGATGAGGAAGCAGAAGAGGTTGAGCTTCAACATCGGAAGACATGATACAGGTGAAGCTCTCAGGTATGTACATGTTGATTTATGGGGATCTCCAAATGTGACGCCAAGGCTGTCAGGGAAGCAATATTTCCTTTCCATTATCGATAATTACACAAGGAAGGTCTAGGTATATTTCCTAGCTGCTAAAGGAGAAGCCTTTAGTAAACTCTGTGAATGGAAGTAGTTGGTGGAGAATCAAGTCAAGAAGAAGGTGTGTTGTCTTAGAACAGACATTGGACTTGAATTCTGTAACACCGAGTTTGACAACTTCTGTAAGCACCATGGAATTCAGAGACATAGGACTTGTGCATATACACCACAGCAGAACGGTGTAGCTGAACATATGAACAAGACTCTGATGGAGAAGGTGAGGTGCCTTATGGTTGAGTCGGGTCTAGAGGAACAATTTTGGGCTGAAGCGGTGTCTACGTCAGCGTATGTGACAAACAGGAGTCCATCTTCTGAAATAGGTGGGAAAATTCCGGAGGAACTTTGGTTGGGCAAGAAGCCCTGCACCTAAGAAGATTTGGATATGTGGTTTACATCCATGCGGATCAAGGAAAGCTCAAGGCCAGAGCTAAAAAGGGAATCTTCGTCAGCTATCCATCAGGTGTGAAAGGATACAAAGTTTGGCTTCTTGAAGAGAAGAAGTGTGTTATAAGTAGGAATCTGTTATTTGCAGAAGATAAAGTCTACAAGGATTTGAGTGTCTGTGAGGTTAAAGCATATGTCACAGAGAAGCTAAGAAATCAGACTGTGCTGGGAGAAACACAGGATCTGCGTCAGGACCGGAAGTTGAACCTTCAGGTGGAGCTGTTGACGAAACAGCTGAAGTAGTTGTTGACGCAGATGATGAACAAGGTGAAAGTCTTGAAGGATATCAGCTATCAAGGGATAGAGTTCGGAGAAGAATAGTGCCACCTGCACGGTACTCTGACTCGGAGGATATAGCAGCGTTTACGCTATATGTAGCTGATGACGTATGTGCCGAAGAACCTCAAGACTATCATGGAGCGATGAACAACAAAGAGAGAAGGCAGTGGGATGAAGCATGTAGTGAAGAGATGACTTCACTGGATAAGAACCAAACCTGGAAGCTTGTGAGAAGGCCTAGTAAGCGCAAGGTGATAGGCTGCAAGTGGGTCTTTAAGTTGAAGTCTGGTATACCTGGTGTTGAGAACCCTAGATTCAAGGATCGATTAGTTGCTAAGGGAGACTCTCAGAAGGAGGGTATTAACTATCAATATGTGTTTTCACCCGTCGTGAAACATGTGTCCATAAGGTTCATGTTGTCAATTACAGTGAATCAGGATTTGGAGGTTGAGCAACTTGATGTAAAGACTGCGTTTCTTCATGGTACACTTGAAGAAGAGATTTACATGGAGCAACCAGAGGGATTTCAGGTTAAAGGGAAAGAGGATCAGTTTGTCTACTTCAGAAGGCTCTTTATGGACTAAAGCAGGCACCAAGACAATGGAACAAGTGTTTTGATCAGTTTGTGGTTAGTCATGAATTTATGAAAAGTGAATATGATTACTGTGTCTACATCAAGAAGTTAACCAATAGTACGTACATATTTCTACTGTTATATGTGGATGATATGTTGGTTGCGTCAAAGGATGCGACAGAGATCATGAAGGTGAAGCACCTACTCAGCAGAAGATTTGAGATGAAGGATTTGGGTCCAGCAAGACAAATTTTGGGAATGGATATTGAGAGAGATCGTGTGAAGGGGATTTTGACACTATCTCAATCTGGTTATATCAGGAAGGTTCTCAAGGTATTCGACATGGATGAGTCAAATAGTGTGTCAACGCCTGTTGGTACACATTTCAAATTGTCTGCCTTAGACGATGCTGAAGCAGAGACAAGTATGGAGGATATTCCATATGCTAATGCTATCGGAAGCATAATGTAAGCTATGATAGGCACGATGTGTGATCTGGGATATGCATTGGGGTTGGTTAGCAGGTTTATGAGTAAGCCTGGGATGGTTCATTGGACTGCGGTTAAGTGGGTATTAAGGTACATGAAGGGAACATAAGATCTGAAACTGTGCTTCAGGAAGAATGAGGTATTTAAGGTTGAAGGTTTCTGTGATTCTGATTTTGCTTCAGATCTGGACAAGAGAAGGTCGATCTCAGGTTATGTTTCCATGGCTGGTGGTAATACAATCAGCTGGATATCAAATCTACAAAGTGTAGTGGCTCTGTCAACGACTGAAGCAGAGTATATGGCGCTGGTTGAAGCGGTCAAAGAAGGAATGTGGTTAAGGGGCTTAGCGGAGGAGCTTGGATTGAAGCAAGACACGGTGGAGATATTGTGTGACTCTGAAAGTGCATTGTGTCTAGCCAAGAACAATGTGTATCATGAGAGGACTAAGCACATCAGCAGAAAGATGCACTTCATCAGGGATATTATCGCTCAAGGTGATGTAAGTGTGAAGAAGATATGTACTTCTAAGAATCATGTTGATATATTAACCAAGGTTGTTCCGGTTAAAAAGTTTGAGGAAGCGGTGGACTTCCTTGGGATGTCCGAACACTGAGGAGCATTCGGCATCGCCTGGCAAAGCACGAGTTTGATTAACCTATGTAGTGGATCATGTTTGATGTCATCAAGGTGGAGTTTGTTGGGATTTATCTGTGGCTACGTCAGAGAATCCATCATGGACTGCGTCAGGATTTTGGTGATGGAAATCAAACAAGATTGAATAACTTAAACCAAGACAAAGACGTCATGTTAGGAAAAGGAAATGTCACTTTTATGTAGATATGGAAGTTGGCAGGATCTTGGAAATATTACTTTCATGGAGTTATGGAAGTTGCAAGTATTTTGGAATATTTCCTAATAGGTTTGTGGAAAGGGGTGAATGCCCTAATCTGACTAGGTTAACCTAATAAACTCCTACTATATAAGAGGGGCTCGTGTGTACTCTTTCTCCTTTGTCCAAGAAAAGACCTAGCTTGGTTTGTGAGCTTTGGTTGTGAGAGAAAGAGAGGTTCTATATTCTTTGTACTTGAGATTATAGAGGATTGCCTCTTGCCAGGCCCCAGTGGACGTAAACCATTCTAGGTTAACCACTGGGTAAACAATTTCTTATGTCCATATTCGATCTTTTCCGCATTCTTCTCCCTATCTTTATTATTCTACAAACTCAACTTTCTTACTTACTTACGTCGAGTTTGTTAGAGAGTGTATCATCGAGTTTGTGTGTTTGATTCTGGTTCTTGAGTCAAACAGTTTCGTCGTTGTGGTTCAACAATGACGTTAGTAAATTAATCTACGGAAACGAGGCTATCTCAAAACACTCAGAAAACGCCAACAGCGTGAGGTCTCTCAAAAAGACTATGAACGTATCCAAATGCAAAACCACTTCCAGTCCAAGAGACCATCTCAGACAATTAGAATGAATTATGTCACTACCCTGCACACGAACAATATAAAGGACGAGTGATACGAAATACACAAGAATCAATTAGGTTAGAACTAAAAGAATCCATAGAGGAGGATGATATAAACAGGTAAAGGCAATTTCTGCCGCCTCTGAAAAATGAAAGGTACAACTAAACTACATATGTAAACTTTGAACATCGGATACCAAAGGAATAAAACATTTGAAGAGTAAACTGCAATCTCAGCCGAAAGATGGTGATCTAATGTTGAATAATCACAGGATTGTCATTAAATACAGACGATTTTATTCATCACTGATTGCAGCAAACCAAATTAAAAGAAGGGTTTGAAAACTCAAAAAACAAAAGATAGTTAGAAAAGAGGTCAGATGGTAGAGCATGTATATTAATCTACACTGTAGTTCAGATTTGCAGACGTATGGTTATAATAATCATATCCTCATTCCTCAGATTTTAACACACATAAAAAAACATATTTTTGCAAATAATAAACACAATTCTATTACTGAAATTATAGGATCAGAGGACATGGCAAATCACTCATTCTTGCCGAAGCAGATTAGACTGGGTGTCACAAAACATTTATGCTGTTTAAGCAATCATATCAATAGACCAAATCCAACAATCAGGAACATGAAACATACAATTCCATGTCTTTGATAATTGAGAATCAGACAGACGTAGTCAATCACCATGCTGCATCCACCGCAATGAATGCAAATAAGACTGGGGCAACAATTCCTTATCATCACTTTCGTTGAAAGCCATAGACACACACAGATTATTAAGACAAAGAAAAGAGTTTAGTTATAGAGTTATTAACATTGCAGAGCAGTTTCCATGTTTTAATTACACGGATGGGCAGTTGTGGCTACTGAGGCAGTTTATGTGTGAAAAGTCTGAACTTGCCCCTGATAAAGGGTAACCGATGGGGTAGTTTGGTAAAGATGTTTTTTTTTATTTCTGGTTACGCTTTTGAAATTTAAAATTCGGAGTGGGCCCCTACAACAGTTTTAGAGATCGTGTTAATTAATCGGACGTAAAAAAATTATATTTCTTACTTTTTGTTGCTTTTACCGAGGTGAAAAGGGGAAACCCGAGAGGCGACGGAGAAGAAGATAGCGACGAAGGCACGATTTCGAAAGAAGATGGCGAAGAAGCGCAGCAGCCGTGGAAAAGAGATATCAGACGGTGAGTTTCGATTCGAGGTGATAGACGATTGGCTGTTGTTGTTGTTTGTGGACTTATATATAAATACATCAGCCGTGGAAAATAGATATCAGACGGTGTTGTTTGTGGTTTTTTTATTGGGTTTTCAGAAACAGTAGAGGTGGAGGATGTTAAAGCAGCGCTATCGGAGAAGCTTTTCGCGACTGATCGGTGTCCATGCGAGAGGGTGCATATGTACTCGACCATTGACAATCTGTTGTGGGTGAGGAACAAACTTGATGGCACGCCTGAGATGGAGAAGTTAATGGGGTCCTGGTTTGGTAGTCTCTTCAAGATTTCGGTACGAAGACTTTTGATGGGAAAAGTTGTGTACATATTGTGTACATGTACATGTGTACATATTGTATGTGTACATGTGACATAACATGATGAATATGTGTACATGTGTACATATTGTATATATGTACGTGTGTACATATTGTAATTTTGAACATATTTGAAAAATGTTTATAAACATTTAAAAAAAAATTGAAATAAGATTCTTAACAAAGGAATATTGGTGTAAACTTGAAGAGGTGGATGCATTTTTGCATTCATTTGAATAATTCAATTTAACGTGTAGATGTGGATAAGTTCGCAAAGAAAGGTAATTAAGTGTACATTTTGCTTACACAAGTGAGTTCAACGTGGAAAAATGCAAGAAAACAAAGAGGACAAGTGTACTTGTGAAAGGTGGTTTGTTGTGTACATGATGCCACCATGTTCTGTTCAACGCAGAAAAATGTGAGAAGTGGTTCTTAACAAGGTACATTGGCAGTATATATGTGTACATGTTCGAAAAATTGTTTATATACAGTGTTAAAAATGGAAATAAGGTTCTTAACAAAGGAATATTGGGATTGAATATGTGTATATGTGTACATATTGTAATTTTGTACATGTTGGCTACATGTTTATATACATTGTAAGAAATGGAAATAAGGTTCTTAACAAGGGAATATTGGTATTGAATGTATACATGTGTACATATTGTAGTTTTGTACTTGTGGGTAGATTGTTGGTGTACATGTAGCGACGCTGCACATGGTTAAATGAAGCGTAAACATCTATAAAGAATGTTTAAATGTGTACACATGTATATATGTGTACACATGTACATGTGTCGGGACATATAATGGGATTGGTGAATAAAAATGTTCTGATAGATATAACTGGATAGTGAATAAACTTAGCGTCTTTCAAACAACCATTACATGTTTCGAATTAAACACTCTTGTTTAAAACATAGATATAATCCAAAAACAGACTTTATTGTCTAAGGCATGAACGGACTTTATTGTCTAAGGCAACTTTGTAGGGATGTCCAAAAACTCCCTTGACTTGATAGCATGATCAGGTTGGTGAGCAGAACCGTGATTTCGTTGCGGAGTACGTGGTGACGCTTCTCCCCTTCGTGTGTGTGTGGAAGCTGATCCGGAGTGTACACCAGAACTGGGCGTGTGTGAAGAACCTCCAGGTGTACTTGTGTACGTTGTTCGGGGATGTACACGTGCGTATGGCGTTGACGGATTTTCTCTCGGAGTACGTTTGGATCCCGCTCTAGAGTGTACATGTGGACTTTATGTCTGGTGTACACCAAGAAAATCTAGGTCTTTCTTCCAATATGTATTATCTTCACCAGACAGACAAACAGTATGGTCGAAGGCATTGTCAGTGGTGCACTGGTGGGTTTGGTTGGTCAGAATAACCGCCCCATCGTCGGTCAGAATAACCGGTGGTGTTGTAAGCTCAATGGCGAGCTCTTTCGTGTTAGGCGGCCAATAACTTAAGACAGACGGAGGAGGCAGGTCCGTAAAAAGTGAAGAACTCCTTCGAGACATTGTTTTGTCATTCAAGCAAAGGCATCCCAGCACGAACCAGAACAATCCTTGCATCTTCTTCGTATCGATAACAAAATTCCAGAGACAGACGACGGAGGTCCATTTTCCCGGAATAACCATGCAATGGTCAGCCATGGAGAACCTACGAAAAAAATGTGGGGAGTTAGATAATTGGTGAGCTAATTGGGTTTAGTGTGAATTTGAGAACAAACCTCATTTCAGAAGCAGTAATCAGTGGGAGATGAAGTTTTTCTTTTTTCAAAACACCGTGAAAAAAAAAACATAGAAGAAGAAGATGAGATTGACTTTGTAAGAAAATGCAATCTGGACTGTAGATCTCAAAAGAGAAAAAGAAAATCCAATGGTTGAAAAAAATACAGATATAAGTCTTGTCATTAAATTCAGAAACCATGTGGGCCGTCGATGTGGAAGAGAGATATGCGGTGAAGGAGTGTTCCCGCTAATACAAACAATCAGTTACTCAGCGTGTTAGTTAGAATATGACTAGTTAATTAAATGAGAATGAAGATGTTAGAAAAAAGTGTGTTAGCAGAATAAACTGCCTTATTTGATATAATAAACTTAAAACTGTCCTACAATGTAAGAGCATGCGCATCAATGAACCGGAGAGTTCACAACTTTAATAGTTTTTATTTTTTTTTTAAATTTTTTTCGTTTCATTTAAAAAAAAAATACGCGGACCAATAGCAGACTGCCACGTGACGTGGAGCCCGCGAAACAGTTTTGAAACGGGTTCATCCGAAAGCACTCCTGCGAGACGAGTTCATCAGATTCTATTATTATAATATTTTTCTTTTTTTTTGGATGTGTGAGAGCTTCTCCCATGAACCTTTGATGTTCATGCTCTAATATGTTAGGGTTTTTGTTTTGAGGCTGTCGAGTCTCTAAGCTTATGGCTTTGCCATTTTATGCTTTAGCGGCTGACCACGTACCGGTTCAATTCGGTTCACTTTAATTTAACCGGTATTCTGAAATTCTCTTTCACCTTCAACATGTCTTTGTAATTTGTACATCAAAGGACTAACAATTTCTACATCTTCCTTTCATTTTCGCATGTCTTAATTATTTATGCCCACATGGTCATGTCTTCTCACCATATATGTGTGTGTTTTAATCCACTTGTTGATTTGCAAATATTAATTAATTACCTACTGGTGACCCTTATGAGTTATGACCAACAGACAAGAACTAGAGAGGCATGTGTTTGTGTCTAGTTTGGCTTTCTCCTCCAAATTTGTCTTAGTCTCATCTTTCTACGTAATGAAACAAAAGCTTATACCGTTCTTCATCCATCACAACTTGCAAATAATACCAAAAGAAAATTTTATCTCGTAGCCTTTGATAGATTCATAATCAAGACAATGGTAACATATGAGTTTCATTAAACTCAATGTAAGTAAAATTTATCTCCTAGCTTTTTATAGATTCATAATCAAGACAATGGTAATATATGAGTTGCATAAAACTTCATTGTAAGTAAAATTTTCAACTTTTTTTACAAAACTCTTAGGAAGCTGCACCTACATTCCTTGATGGGTATCTGTGACTGTGACACTCAAGAAACCTACCATAACAACTAAGTTTTCTAGAGGTTTGAACTTCTCATAGAAAGTCAGACGACCTACAAGTGCTACATATTTCGTTTACTTTCACGAGTCTTTGCATCAAAATATTGATATATTCAATGTTTTCATACAAGATCCACACGCACATGGTTGTGTTTCTCACTAGATGTTTTGGTCCACAAGTTGTTTAGTTGATTACTAACTTGGGACCCTTTAGACAAGAAGCATGCGTTTATGTCTGCTTTGGTTGCTCTTGATAAGTTCATCTAAACTCTAGTAGTTTCTCCTTATATATAATGCAACAAGCCTATTATTGCATTCTTCATCAATCATAACTTGCATTCTGAGAGCTCCACAAGAAACTAAAAATCTTTTTTTCTTCGTTCCTTTCTTAAAACATATTTTCCTTAAAACTAATGATGAACACAAAGAAGCTCATGAAGATGGCCAAGAAATGGCAACAAAGAGCAGCCCTCCACAGGAAAAGGATCTCATTTCAAAAATCAAGTGCTGCTACTATCTCAATTGCTGCAGAGAAGGGCTGTTTTGTTGTTTACACGATAGATAAAACCCGCTTTGCTTTTCCTTTAAGTTACCTGAGCAACTCTATTTTCCAAGAGCTCTTGAAGATATCTGAAGAAGAGTTCGGCCTCCCTACGGAAGGACCAATCACCTTGCCATTCGACTCGGTTTTCTTGGAGTATCTAATTAAATTGGTCCAACTACGAATGGATGAAGACACAGAAAAGGCTCTGCTAATGTCAATCTCTAGTGCTAAGTGTTCTTCACAATGCTCTTTGCAACAACAAGAACCAAATACTCAACAATTGCTTGTATTTTAGAGTTTCCTAAGAGAAGATAGATACTTTTGTAAAGCTTCAGATTATTTTGTATACTTAATACACCACAAAAACTACTATATACCCTTCTTTACTAAAATCTACCTAAATTTTCATTATGCTCAGAAATGGTTTTTAGTTACTCCAAGTTTTGGGTTTCACTTGTAAACTAAATAAAACAAGGAATAGATACTAAAATGCTATGCGGATATTAGAAGATCATTGAGCATTGTTTAAGAATAAGTACCATGTCTCAGTTGGATAAAAAGCAAATAGTGAGGAGACATTGAGCTGCAAAAGAATCTACCTTTTGTCTTCTGTAAGAAAATCTCTTAAAAAAATTGGGCATACACTTTCTACATGTACAAAGAGCAAAGCCAAGAATCTTTGGGTTATTATAAGAATTGCCTTGAACTTCAAGCTACCAACTTTCCAACTCTCTAGTAAACCTTTCTTCTATTACCAGCACCCTAAACAAGAAAAGAACAAAGCAAGTTAGTATATAAAGTAGCTTCATATGTTTTGTCCCAAACACAAGAACAAATCTACTTTTTCTCGTTCTTGTTTCTTCTCTTCTTCCTTTCTTCCACTTTTGTAGTATTTTTGGAAAGGGAAAATGGCGGGTGAGCAAATGAAGCCTGTGGCCTCTCTACTTCTTGTACTCAATTTCTGCATGTATGTGATTGTTCTAGGGATTGGAGGATGGGCCATGAACCGAGCCATCGACCGTGGATTCGAAATTGGTAAGAACACTTCAGACTCACCTCCAGTCATCATTGGTTGCTTATCCATTAACTTTTATCGAATTTGTTAGCTTTTGACGTTAATAATTTTTTTTTGTTGTTCTTTAACTTCTAACATTAGTTGTGAAACAAACTTGAGCAGGCCCTGATTTCAATCTTCCAGCACATTTCGCCCCAATTTATTTTCCTATGGGAAACGCTGCAACAGGTTTCTTTGTGACATTCGCGTTGCTTGCGGGAGTAGTTGGTGGAGCTTCCACAATCTCTGGCCTTACACACATTCGTTCGTGGACCGTGGGAAGCTTACCAGCTGCAGCCATGGCCGCAACTATTGCATGGACCCTCACAGTCCTTGCCATGGGGTAAATATACATTTTATTAATATCTCCCGTTTCACAAGCAACACACATCATGTTTTGAGACATCGATGGTAAGACTAATCATCATTTATTAACAGATTCGCCTGGAAAGAAATCGAGTTTCAAGTGCGAAATGCAAAACTGGTTAGAATTTTCTCTAGTCAATTCTTATAGTCATTCAGTTTTGGAAACACACACAAGTATTGGCTTCATGTTCGTCTCCTTTTCTTTGCAGAGAACCATGGAGGCGTTCTTGATCATACTCTCTGTCACACAGCTTCTTTACATCGCTGCTGTTCACGGCGTGAAGAAACCTACTTAAGAAATAATGTTCTTTCGGGTTTCTTTCTACTTTTCAAGTCAAACTAGGGATTGAGTGTGGGAATGTTTGTTTGTCTGATGATATTTTCATAGGAAGTTGAAGTAAAGCTTAAGTTAAATTCATGCATTCTTTCTGTACAAAAGGATCAGATCTTGATTTGTGTGTGTGTATCACTTTGTGTTCATGGAATAAAATCAAACTTTGAGGCTTGAAATGGATCGCACTTCTACATGTGTCTAATGAAATACACAGGATATAAACGACAATTGTGGGAACTGATAAAAATAGAGCTATGTTGCTAAAAGCCGCCCACATTATTATCTATCAAAGATAATGTACAAAGAGTACGGACCACCGTAAGTTCTGCTTTTTCAGTTGTCTTTGAGCTTTGGCTGTCATAATAAGCGTCCAGCCTTATCTAACTCCTGCTCGTCAGCAGCTCAAGCAGAGAATACATGTTAATGACACGGGTTATAACATAATAGGCAATGTTGCCAAAGATACACAACAAAAGGATTTGATTTCCGAGAGAGTGGAGAGAAACTAGAAGAATCTGATCCTTTTACTGGTGGGAAAATGTTAGGAGATGAGTTTACGCTAACTGCTATTTCTACAAGATTTTGTGACAATCCAAACAAATAACATTAAAGTAGCTAATAGCTATTAAGAATTGCATTGGCATATGAACTTCAGATTCCTGCCACACTATAATCTATAGATGTAGACTTCTTGGTGTTAACTTGACTAAGCACGAGTTGTGTGTTTTAAATAGCTTGGCATTGGACATTAGTTCTACACAATTTCAGTAACAAATATAGAATAATAACAAGAACAACAATGAAATAATTGGAAAAGCCTCTCGGAGAAAGTTTTTAAAGTGGATAATTTGATAAACAATCTACTTAAGAGCCACTCACAATCCAAGATTCTAACTCCGTGAACCCTCTTACTAGACCACTTAGAAGATGAAAGTGAAGTAGTTTCTGTAAAATATTAATGAGTCCAAGCCTCCAAGGAAATCATATATTATAAACACAGGATACATTGCAGGTCATGGAAGATCATTGTAATTAAGAACCTCAACCAGGAAAAGTACATGTTAGCAAGAATCATAAACCGAGACTAACATGTGTTTATCTGTCAGATCCTGTCATAGCATCAAACAAACCGCAGCAACTTAACCAAGAAGTTCGGAGGGCTTGTGGACCAGGCAACAAAAGACGCTGCACACGTGACAGGAGATTCAGTCAATTGAAAGGAGAGAGGAACTCACATGTACAAGATGAAAGAAGAAGAAAAAGAGATGCTACCTTTTCCTCAGCGGATAGTGGAGCTTCAGATTCTCCTACACACTCTATTTTTCTGCATGTTCCAGCAGCAGACCCTGGAAGAGTAGCCACCTTACCATTATCCTTTCCCAGTCCCGTAGATGGATACTTTTTCTCTTCATCAGACGTCTGTTTGACCAAATGTGAGTGTGTTGAGGTCTCAGTATTTTCAAAAACCACTACTTTGGAGACAGAATCGACAGCAGGAGCGATCTCTTTAACACAAGGATCCAGAGGAGCTACGTTTCCACTTTTGGGTCCTAGACCCTGAGTAACATCTGATATATCTTTAGCAGTCTCCTTCACCACCAAAGCGGATGATGTAGCCTCAGCAGATGGATCTTTTGTGACACCAAATTCATCATTCCCTTGAGAACCAGGGGAACTCAAAGTGCTATCACTTTCCCTATCATCTTGGCTTCCATGTTCATCATTTCCTGTTATATATATATATATTTTTTTTTTGTTACATTCAAAAGGTTAACAAATAATACTTTCTCTTCCATAAACTACTGGAAAAATGAGAAAGGACGATTAGCACTTGTTACAAATGCTCTTCAATTCGTTATGAACTTGAAGAATCATGAAAAGGTTAATTAATTATCCTCGATGAACTATAGTAAAATCAGGCGTCAACACCATTCACGACAAATCTATCGACCTAGCAGCAGCGAATCCCGAAGCTAAACAACCCGAGCGAGGGGGAGGAAGAAATGTACCGTGGAGATTATCCTTCGTACTTGTTCCAATCGATTCCTGTTGCTGCTTTTTCTTCAGCGCCTTTCTCTTCTTCGCACCGGGAGGCATGATCGATCGATCGAAACGATGGGAGGATTTCTCTCGCCCTCAGAACTTTGAGCCTCAGAGTTTGTTTTTCTCTTCTCTCTCTCTCTCTATCTCGCTCGCTACAGTGTGTGTGTGGACTGCGTTTTTTTTTTTTCTCTCCACGTTGGTAAAAGTCCGCGGAATCTCCAGTAGAGGAAATTAGATAACGAGAGAGAGAGAGTCTTCTTATTTTAATTTGTTTTTGCTTAACTCTTTTTTCTCTCTTTTTCTAACTCTTTTTTCTTGGTTCCTATTATTCATTTAACATGCCCATTAAAATAAAAGTTTTAATTTATGGTATTTAACTGTAACAACATCTCCACATTTTTATTTGAGAAATTCTCTAACATAAACATTTTTAAGTTTTTGTCACAAAAATAGATTTCAATGAGAAAAATGACTAAAAAGAGTTTTATTAAAGGTTAAAAATATATTTTTACACTATGATTAACTAATATAGACTTAGAGTTTAGGGTTAAGTAGTGGAGTTTTGGGGATATGGTTTCAAATTTTAAAAAATAAAAATTTAAAATTTTCAAAATAGAAAAAGATTATTTTGGTCATTTTCTTTTTTTAGAACTATCTTTGTGACAAAAACTAAAAAAACTATTTGAGAGAATTGCATTTTTTATTTCACTAATCATATCACCAAGCATTAAAGTTTTTCTCTTTATTCGTAATTAAATAAATAAATATTTCCACGCAATTTATTTCAAGACTCTCAACACATACATTATATTGTATTTAGTTATATACACATTTTAACTATTATTTACTGTTTTTCTGAGTTGCAATAACTAGGCCTGAGACGGATCGGGTATCCGGGAAATTTTAAAGTATCCGGATCCGGATCCTTACCCTGCGGATCCATAATTTTACTATCCTTATCCGGATCTGGGGTTCTCGGATATCCGGGTGTCGGATATCCTTCTAAAAATTGTAATATCCGGCGGATATCCGGATCCGGATTTGGATCCTTAAAATAAATAAAATATACTAATATATAAAAAAATATTAACAATAATTTTTTGAAAAAAAATATATATAATGTTTTTAATTATTTCTATGTATAATATTACAAAATTTACATGAAATAATTATATATATATATATATACTATTATAAAAATGAAAATATATGAAATAAATTAATTTTTATATATAGATATTACTATTTTTGAAATAGTTATTAATAAAACTTACGGATCCGGATATCCGGACTTAAAAATTAAGATATCCGGATCCGGATCCGGCTTTGACGGATCCAACATTTTACTATCCGGATCCGGATTCGGCCCCTCCGGATATCCGGATTTTCGGATCGGATCCGGATCGAATCTCGGATCGAATCCGGATCTCAGATAAAAGTCTCAGGCCTAGCAATAACCCTGCTATCTTTATTGCTTAAATTAAACAGAAAACTCATCATCTACACATCAATTCTTCTCTTGCTTCCTCTATTTTTCTTTTTTAATTTTTTAATTTTTTGAATTTTAAATTTCTTTTCCATCATTTTTTTTTTTTTTTTTTTTTTTTTTTTTTTTTTTTTTTTTTTTTTTTTTTTTTTTTTTTTTTTTTCCCAAACTTTAAAAACCCAAAAGGAGAAAAGGACAAAGTCCAAGCTAGATCATGTCCATGTGTAGGGCTGCTACGAAAGTAAAGACACACGGCATAGAGGACCTTCTCCTTTCTCCACCGGCCTGAAACCCGACGCTATGATTTTCTGATACCGGAAATCGACAGGGACCAAGGCAAATCGGATAACCAATTCCAGAACGGTTAAGTCATTCCGAACCATCGACTCAAAGCTTGAATCCACTTGTATCACGAACATGATAACTTCAGAGATAGATTAAATCCATCTAATTCAGCCCATATCATTTTTAAAGATAAAAATAAGCCTGAAGATGAAGAACCCGTAAAACGGGAATAGGATAAAGCTATCTAATTGATAAACGTAACACAATTGAATAAAAAAACAGAGAATCGAGGTCAAACCAAAAGAAAAAAATAAACAAACAAAACCGAATATAAATCCGGTAAGAACTAGACTAAATCATCAGAGAGCCACAATGATTTGCTAGTGATAGTACCGGCAAACATGGTGCTAAACAAGCCACCAGTTTCCAGAGTCGAAGCCCGACAACCGGGAGTTATAAGCCGATGAGAATCCGGTGAATCGATGAAGAAACTCATCAACCGTCCCGTTGATTCCTTCCGGCAAAAGACGAAGAACACTCTCTCTGAAATCCATATCTTCCCTCTGAATGATTTTTTATGGATAAGAGGAAAAGAGAGAATTTCCTCTCTCTCCATCATTTTCTTTCTTCCAAACCCACTTGCAATTAACCATATGAACTTTTAGTCTTTTCTCTTCCCATATACATTTGTTGTTCTCAGATCTCAAACAATAGTTCATGTCGTAACTACCTATAAATCTATAATGGAGGGAAACGATGTGCAAGCACCCCATGGATATCCAATTCTAGATAGAATTTTCATATTTCCTTGTCAAAGATATTAATAATTTTGTATTACAACTCAATTTCTTTCTTTTACTATACTTGTTTTAATTTTCAAAACCCTTGTATCTCTACAAAACTGAACTCTCTCTTCCTACATCTATCTCGATACTTTGCAATTGTTGTGTCATACTACTGATTTTCAATAGGTTAAATGAATTTTATGGTTAAAAAACTCATACCTTCTCCCTCCTCTTCCTCGAACTGACGGTGGCGCGTATATTCACGCTCCTCAATCTCTGCCCCAGATGTACAGGCTTGGCTCCATTCGTTGACGGAGAAGCTCGTAGGGAAGCATGAAAAAGGTAGAAGATTAAGCATCATCGAAGCAAGAGAGAAAGAACAAAAATTTGCATCTTCAAGATTGGTAATGTCCACTAAAATGAACACTATGGATTGTATCCTTTTCTGCCGACTCTTTAATTTGATTGTTCTGTATTTTCTTACTTGATTGTTTTCTTACTTTAGTAGATTTTTTATGACAGTTTTGATGTAATGGTGTGGTGTCTGACATTCCAAGAAATGAGTTTTCTTTGTTATACCAGTTTGTGTTTGCCCCTTGATATTAACTCTAGCTGACCCGCTAATTGTACCGGATGCTAATTCTACAACAGAGAAACATAATAAAGTTTTCAAAATCCTATAAGCCGCAATCCTAATCTTCCATTTTTCTGCTGGCAAATTTTTTTTTTATGTTGGTAATTTTTTCAGTCTCCTCTAACAGATAACTCAGAATTTATCGTCACAGGGGCGTCTACCTTATATGTGACCGTTAATGCACATGTTAGTGGTAAGACAACCATCTAAGTAAACCTATTTTCAAGAACAATATATAGTTATTTTTCAAGTGACTCTGACTTGTGTTGTGATGTGTTTTGCAGGATCAGTTGTAGTCTCTTCTCAGCTAAACGAAAATTGTCAACCATTTGCAACGGATTTTAGGAAGGTTTGATTTTTTGTTTTCATTAGATTTTGTAGCTTATGTAAGTTCACTATTTGACATTCTATTATGTCTCACACTGCTTTATTTTTGCAAGCAAGTTACCGTGACAAAAAGGAAGCGGATGACAGTGATTGTTTTGATAGTGAATGCTCTTCTTGGATGGATATTTACATTTTTCGAGGTAGTACAGATTTTAGCCAGATATTATAAGTATATGCCAAGACCAGTTGACAAAACCAATACATAGACGGATATCATTTCATTTACACAAATCATAAATAAGGAAATTGTAATGTAAATTGAGTTAGACGGCAACAATAATTTCTTGGTGCATCGTAATAAACCAAAAATAATTGATGGTTATAATCTTCTTTGAATTAGACTTTAAGATTAATTGTTATACGGCTAACATATTTAATAACATAAAACAATATAATTATCGAAAAATCTAATTATACATAACAATTTATTTTCGGATTGTTCATTCAAATTTATTGTCAGACAGCTAACATATATCTAATTATGTATAACAATTAAATTATCCGTCAAATCTAATGAAACATATTTTAAAACTAAATATTGGTATATAATCTATTATTTAGCCATTAATAAATAATTTTAGCTGGCGAATTATTATAGTATCATAGCATTGCCTTTTGGTATAGTAGTAGTTATAACTTCTTCAACTCATCTCAAAACCGTATTATAAAATTAGTTCAATTTGGAAAAAACAAACATAAGACAACTAATATGAGCTAAAATTATTATTTTTATTTCAAATGAACAAAAGGCTATTATCCGAACATTATTCCGAATGGTAACTGCGGTATTGATACTATAAGCGGTGCAGAATTAAAGTGTGGTACAGTCCAACTGCGGTTCATGCGGTTTGCAGGATAAATGTGGATTTGCTAGTCAAAGTAGTGAGGTTTTGATAAAAAAGATACAAAATAAATATCTTAATACATTTAAAAATTAATTTTTTGCTTAGTGATATATCATAATTATTTTTTAAATTTTTTAAAATATTTAAATAGATAATAATAATATTTAATAATCCAAACCAAAAGCCCACACAAAAAGCGCACAAAATAAAATGTATTGCGGTACAAATAAAATTGATAAAAATATAAAATTTGTTCATGTATTCACGCATTTTGGGTGATTTTTATGGGAATTTTGTTAAGTATCAATATTTGAAAATATAATTAAAAGTTACAAATAATTTTTTATTATTAAATTTATTTAATAATTTCTAAAAAATTTAAAAATTCTTATAGATATATTGTAAAGACAATTAAGTAAATATGTGAAAATTATACATTTATTTAGATCCTTGCATATTTTTAAAGTTTTTATTTGTAAATATGTTTAAAGTCTATTTTGAGTATGCTATAAGATGTATTAATGTCAAATTTATATACTAAAATCAGCTAACAAAATTAATCTAAATTATTTTGGAAAAAAATAAAAAGAAAAAGAAACTTGAATACCGCACCAAAGAGGCAAATACCACACCTATTTTTCTCAGTTGTAGTAAGATGTGCGTTTTTTCTTAATATAGGCTCTGAATGGTAACATCAGGTGAGGTGGTGCGGAACAAGCAGATTGGTTAGTGCGGTACGGCTTAAGTACGGTTTGTGGCTATGAGTGGTGAATGTGGTCCACATAACAGAATGAGGCGGGCCATAAATTGTTACCATTCTCTTTAATTTTTCGGTTTGTATTTTATGAGTTTTAAAATAATAAAAAATTGGATAAAACTACATGTGCTGTTGTCAGAGGCAAGACACATCATACTCTCCCATACCCGCCGTGGAAAAGGAGTGGTTTGTGATGTTTTAATTATTTTAATTATTTTTAAATAAAACAAAAAATAAAAATTGTAACCTATGAAAAGAGGCATGTACACTATGAGTTTACAAACAATTCATTTCAGTTATCACTTTCTACAATCGTTTTTTTTTCTGGTGCAAGCACGTTTTTGTTTTCGAACAAGAACAAGGTATGTTCCTATTTTCTGTCTGAAAAGTACTAATTTGTAATTTATAATACATAAACTATTAAAAGTATATAAGTTAGCTAACTGAAAACTATTAAAGGTACATAAACAAATAAAGTATGTAAGTTAGTTAACTGTTTTTGTTTATAAATTTTTGTTATATGTTAATATAATTGATTTTACATTAGAAAAAATATTATTTTTTAATTATAAGCTGCAAAAAATAAGTGTAGTAATGATTATGTGTTTGAATAATGTTTTTAAACAATTTTTTTGTGTTTGAGAAATTTTTTTCCTTTCAAAACGTAATAAATATATGTTTTTACTATTTAATTAATATATTTATTATATTTTCTATCTTTATTTAAATATGATTAATTAAGAAAATTTACTATATTAATAATATTTTCATTTTTAAAATCTAGATATGTTGGAAAGCCATTGTGGAAACAAAAATCCTTTGGGACAAAGAAGTTCAAATGTTCACAATGAGACTGCACCACGAGTAATAATTTTATTTTGTATTATTGCAGCTATTTTAGTTATATATTGTTAGACAAAAATTAAAGTATAATGTTTTAATTTGTTGAACACGGCGAGATTTATGTGGAATTCTGAACAAAAAAAACATTGACGGAGTTGTTTGATCAATCAATTTCTACGAACGATTATACTCTTAAAGACCCTACAGTGCTTGGTAGAGAGTACATGGTTGACAAATTCAACCGTGCATTTAATTTAAATATAAATTATGCATTTTTCAGAGACAAATTTGATGATTTCAAAAAAGCATATAAGAAGTGGAAGTTTCTCATGACTTCTACTGGTATAACAGTTGATTCAGAGACTTTAATGATTTATGCATCAGACGAATAGTGGGAAGCTCGTGAATCTGCAATAATATTTTTTAATTTTATTAACTAAAATAATATAATAAATATAACCAACACATTCATAATGAATTTTATAAATGACAAAATTTTATTAGGTATGCATAATAACCAGATCTTTTAAAAGACAACCACCACAGTTTTGGGATGTGATGGTTTGATGATTTGTATTGCACGATATTTATTCGCAACCTGAGCAGTCGTCAACCAACTGCAAATGTAAGCATTGAGGAAAGTGTGGCTAGATTTTTGCGAATATGCATACATAATGAAGTTCAAAGAAACGTAGGGTTGAGATTTGGACGAAATCAAGAGACTGTGAAAAGAAAATTTAAAGAATTTCTTAAAGCGACATAATTACTTGCATGCGATTATATCAGAACTCCAACAAGACAAGAATTATATCGAATTCCTGAAAGACTTCAAGTACATTCAAAGTATTATCCATTTTTAGTGGATTTGTTGGAGCTATGGATGAGACTCATGTTTGCATAAAAGTGCCACCAAAATTACAAGGAATGCATTGGAATTGACACAATAATGCATCGTTGAATATCATGCCAATATGTGATCTCAATATGCTATCCACATATATATAATGGAACATTAGAATCTTGTCATGATACAACCGTTCTCACAATGACACAAGAAAGAGATCCTGATTTCCTTTGCCTCCAATAGAAAAGTATTATGTCGTTGACTCGGGTTATCCATTCATACAAGGATTTTTGGCTCCATATAAGTTATCACGAAACATTGTTGTCAGATATTATATGTTTCAGTTCAAATATGGTCCTGCTCCACGAAATAAAGAAGAATTGTTTAATCGATATCATGCGTCTTTACGTTCAGTTATCGAGAGGACTTTTGGAGTTTTGAAGAAAAAATGGTGGATTACTTGTGATTTTTCAAGATATAGTATTAACATACAAAAGAGAGTGATAATGGCTACAATAAGATTGCATAATTTTATCAAGATTTCAATTTTTTTCTGATGCAGATTTTGTTGAAGTCATGTCAGAGACAAGAGGATTCAACATATATGGGAAGACTGATTTTCATACTGATGTGGATGATGTAGAAACACTTGAGGTAACAGATGGATGACATATGTCGCAAATGAGAGATAATATTGCAAATCTATTATGGGAAAATCAATAAATTAAATTTATCTTTTGATTGTAATTTATTTATACTTTATAAAAAATATGTAAAATATATTTATAATATCAAGTAAAATATTATTTTATATTGTTTCCGCACTTTGTAGTTTATAATCACCATTCAAACATTCGTTTTGCACTATCTATTATTTTGATCAGCATTCACATATTGTTTTGAACAACTTCTTTTAGATGAACTGCACTTGTCCCACAGTATGCGTTTTGTTAACATAAAGCGTATTTAAACCGCACCGCACTAACCAATCCTCTTGTCCCGCACCATCCAAACCGTTGTTACCATTCAGAGCATGTGTTAGAAAAATGAATATTGCGACCAAGTGCGGTTCGTCTAAAAGAAGCGGTTTAAAAAATATGTGAATGGTGACATAAATAATAAATAGTGTGAGACAAATGCTTGAATGGTATTTATAAACTAAAAAGTGATGAAAAATATAAAGTAATATTCTACTTGATATTATAAATATATTTTACATATTATAATGTACAAATAAATTACAATCAGAAAATAAGTTCATTTTAAGATTTTTCCATAACATATTTGCAATATTATTTCTTATTTGCGTTATATGTCCTCCATCTGTTACCTCAACTGTTTCCACATCATCCAAATTGGTATGAAAATCAGTCTCTCTGTGTGTGTTGAATCCTCCTGTTTTTGCCATTACTTGAGCAAAATCTGTATCTGGAAAATTAAAATTTTGATAAAATTATGCAATCTCATTGTAGCCATTATCACTCTCTTCTTTATGTTAAAATATATCTTGGAAAATCACACAGAAACCTCCAATTTTATCTTCCAAACTTCAAAAAATACAGTGTGGGTTGAATCATTAACTCCTCATATTTCTCCACCCTAAACGTCCGCCTGTCCCGGAATGTGCTATATGAAAATATCGATTATAATAACTCAAAGTGAGTTGAATCATTAACTCCTCAAATTTCCCATTTTCTAAATTACACAACTTAGTTCTCTCTTCGTAAGATTGCGTGTAGATGTTTTGTGATCGCAATTGGCAGATACAAAATGCTTGCAAATTAATAAACATGAAATATATTTCATTAGACATATAGAAATAATAATAAATAACACATTAACATAAGTGTAATATATATAATACTATTTTGGTAATCTAAAATACAAGTGTAATGTTTAATTAATCAATTGTAAATTTTAATTAAAATGCAAAATATAATAGATATTTAAAAATAAAGAATTTTTTAAAAACAAATTTTAAATACATAATTAATATTAGATTTTTATTATTTGCACATTATGGTTAGGAATAAAATTTTCTTAGTGATACAAAATCAACTATATTAAAATATAACAAAAATTTATAAAGAAAATAAATTTTAAAAATAACTAATTTACTTAAGAAAACTAAGTAGTTAAATAGCCTTGTACAACTAAGTAATTAAAAATTAATCATTTAAGTTTCAGACATGAAAAAAATACATTTTTTGCTTCAAAAAACGTGATTACACAAGGAAAAAAAAAAGAGAAAGCGATTGTAGATAGCTAACGGCATGATTAACTCTAGCACTCCAAATGGGGTGCTTAATTTTTTTTTTTTTTTTTTTGGTTTTTGTCTAACAAAAAAAAAATTAAAAATGAACCAATCGCGGGCCGACACGTGTCAGTGGGGCCCGCGAACAGTGGAAACAACCGGCGCTTACTGCGCTTGTTTAAGCGCTCTGCTTCCATTTTTTTTTTTTAAAGTTAAGCACCGGAGTAAACACTCCGGTTAATGGTGGCCTAATAATCTAAGTTTCAAACATGAAAAAATACATTTCTTTTGCTTCAAAAGAAAATGTGATTATACAAGAAAAAAAAGTGAAAGCGATTGCAGACGAGTAATAATCTAGGTTTCAGACATAAAAAAATACCTTTCTTTTGCCTCAAAAGAAAACGTGATTACAAAAGAAAAATAAATAGAGAAAGCGGGAATCTCTCCGGCTTCAGAAGCTCGATACGGATCTCTACCGTCTTCTACCATCTTTTGCAACACCGACGCCTCTTGGAAATCGCAATCAGCGGGACTCGCTTGGATCTTCACTAATCAAGAGGGATCGGAAGTTGCTAGCAAAGGCATCTCGCTCCATCATGTCTCCTCTCCATGCATGGCGGAGGCTCTCGCAATCCGAGGAGCGCTTCTCAACGCGGCGTCCCTCGACTACCATAATATCTGCCTTCGATCAGATTCCCAAGAGCTCATTTGGGCTATCAACGGGAGGAAATGAACGATTGAGCTCCACGGCGTTCTCTCCGATATCGACTCCTTAGTTTTCTCTGCGTCTTCAACCTTCACCTTTTGTCGTTTTGAGTTTACTCCCCGTTCTTCAAATGGGCCAGCCGATAGGCTTGCTAAAGCCCACCTATCTTTGTATTGAACCAGCCCACGGGCCTTTTGCTAATTTGAATTTATCCAGTTGAACAAAAAAAAAGAGAAAGCGATTATAGATGAATGTGTGTATTATAAAGAAAGCGATAACTTTAATACTGAGAAATGATTTGTGTATTGCATTGCAGATTATACGTGCTTTCTTATATATATATATAGGCATGATATTTTTTTTTGAAAATAATAAGAACAATGTAAAAATTATAAACTGTTGCTTTTATGCGTCAAGTGCTGATAAGGTGCGTTCCACCTTCTGACATAAGCACATCACTTTTATCTATTTTTATAATTTTTAAAATCGCAGAAAATTGTGTTGAGTGGTAACAATATATGGCTCGCAGGAAACTGTCCGTTGGACCTCTACCCCCACTCACACCCAATAAACAACCAAAAACAGTTTTTTGCCGTGTGCGTTATTTCATACGGACCGTACTTTTGTTATAATTATAGGGTTTGAATGTGCAGCAGAAAAAATACATGATAAATGTATAAGATATTGTGATTTAGAATTGACTGAATTTAATACCCATTCAACAATTAAAATATAGAAGTAAATAAACTAGTAAATATTATTATTGTGCTGTATGGAGATTATTAGTGTATTAATTTTTTGTATTGCAGGTAAAAAAGAGAGAGGGAGAAGGGCTGGCGATGGCAGGTGTCCATTGACATTATAGCGCCTTTTTAGTATATTATCTATAAATAGTACAATTTTTTTTGATTAAAAATATAATGAAAATTCATTTATTCTCTAAAAACTTACTATGACATATACATGCATTTTAATACATGCAGTATTTGTATCTTGTGTTTAATTAATTTCCTTTTATTTTTTCAATAATAAATAGTAGAAAATTACTTATTCTTTAGAAATATATTATGATCACCCTAGATTATTATACACATTATGTTTTCTGATATTTAAATATACAATTACCCTAAATAATCAAATATAATATTTAGTTAGACAGAAAACATATAGGTTATAGTTCATTTTTATTGTTGTTGCCAATTAACATAAATAAAATAACTAACAGTTTTTTTCAAAAGCTATAATGTCATCTGATTATATTTTTATAGAAATCAATTAAAGAGAACCATTCATGCTATTAATTGCATGTACTTATAAATTTAGATAATTATTTTTTATAAGCAGTTAATAGTTTTAGACAATGAAATATCATATATAATTTGTATTCATTCATATATATATTATGATACATTCATGTATTTTTATATTGTGTTTAACTTGTTTTCATATTTTTCATGTAATCTCATATATCTACATCCAATAAAAACAATTATTATAATTTATATTTTTGTTTTAGATATTTAAATTTTATGCAATTTTTAGATGTTATTTGTATTTATTAAAATAAAAATATACTTTTTATTTAATGTTTAATTTTTTTTGTATTTATTAAAATAATAATTATTATTATAATTTTTATTTTTTAGATATATAACTTACAAATTTATTTCTTAACATACGGTAAAATAAGATAATTCGATAATTTAGTTTAGCTAGTTAGATATGCATTTGTTCTGCATATGCTACTTGATCTGCATCTATTTGAACTGCATCTATTTGAACTGCTTTTTCTATTTGATTTACGTTTTTTTTATCTGCATGTTATACGAAGCCTTTGATTGGTAACTTGTTTAACATTTTTGTCAAATCATATCAATTCCGCACTGCACTCATGCTCCCATTCATAACCTATATTTCATGTCCAAAAAACAAAAGTAAAAGCACCTTTAATAAAATATGACAATTTATTAATATTGCTAACATATTTAATAGCACAAACACCCATTGTAAAACGGTTAAAAAAATTTAATAGACCAAAAATAAACAATTTCTTTTTTTCCAGATTCAACATCACTTGGTCCACCAAAAATATTTTTATTTTTCAAAGGGCTTGTTCACCAAAAAGATAACCAAGAAAAATCCTCCACGAGGAACAACATGAAGTTTAGTAGTTGGCTTCTTCTGTTCTAATCATCATCCAATCAACCAAGAACAATAACACATATTTTTTTTTTTTTAGTGTTAAAAAAATATCTAATATAAAAATAATTTTCCTGGGCGACGAAAATATGGGCGACGAAACCCTAATACGCGACGGCGACGGAGAAAATCTCTCGGATGGAGAAACACGATTGGTCTCTAGATCGATACCGGATCTGGAGAGGGAGAAGGAGACATCGGGAGGGGAGGAGATGGGTTTGGTTGTGGTGAGTAAGATTTTCGTGGAGGAGGGCTCACAAAAGCGCACGGGAGGAGTGGAAGATGGTTTAATGGGGAATCAACTGGTGAGCATAGCCCCGGTGTGTTCCAAGGGGCAAGGTGATTCTGGTTCTGCGCCGGCTCTGGCAAAGTCTTCTCCGTGGGCGAAGAAGCAGCAGGATGGAGTTCAGGCAGAGGCGTTTATTGATATCGTTAACGGGGTTGCCTCTATGGCGATACCGGATGCGATCTTTGATGAATCTGAATTACTTTGGAAGAGCTATGTCGTGGGATATTTCATTGGAGATGCACCCCATGTAGGTTCAATCCACGCTACTGTCAACCGTATCTGGGCTGCTCCTAAAGGTGGTACTAGGATCGATGTACAGTTCATCGAGAAGAATACGGTTTTGTTTAGGATTGAAAACAGTCAGATGAGAGCAAGAGTTATTCAGAGAAAGTATTGGCACATTGCGGACATACCACTGGTTGTGAATGTTTGGTCACCGGAGTCTGCTCTTAACCCTCCGGATCTCTCGGCTATGCCACTGTGGGTTGATTTAAGGGGTGTACCTAACAATCTCCATTCCCACAAAGGTTTGAGGTGCCTGTCTAAAGCAGCGGGTAAATTTGTGAAGCTCCATCCAAATACTGAGAAATGTGTTCGGTTGGATGTTGCTCGGGTACTTGTGGAGGTTAATCTTCATCAAGAGCTGGTGGAGAAGATTTCCTTTCGGGACAAGGATGGACGTACGTGTGAGATTGATGTTACCTTCCCTTGGTTGCCATCACACTGCACTGTCTGCAAAAAATGGGGGCATAAGGGTCAGGATTGTTCGAGTAAGGAAATCAAAATTCTTACTAAGGAAACTGATAAAGCTTTAAGCTCTAAATTTGCTGCTATAACTCAAGATGGAGGCAAAGCTATCAGTGTGGAAGGTACGATTGAGAGTTTGCTACACGACCTAGAAGCTCTCACTCCTAAGCCGTCATCTGATAAAGTCGTTGAGTTAGTAGAGACTGATAAGGGTATTGATCACCAAAAAGAGGACACTGCACAAAAGAAGAATTTTGGTATGGGGGATTTGCAGGCTATACAGATATCTGAGCCTACGACAGAGGCGTTTCGGGCCAATGTAGCAGAAGGTTGGGCACTGGTTCATGGGAAGAAGCAGGGTAAGGATTTGGTAGAAGATGAGGAACTGGTGGTTTCACCATCTCAGTTTAGACCCTTACAGGACATTGATGAGGAAAAAGAGGAGGATAATATAGATGAGTATGGAAAGGAGACTGAAGAGGGTGAGATTCTAGAAAGTAAAGAAGAGGAGAAGAAAAGGCAACAGACGCAGGCGTCTCTAAGAGGCAAGAAACTTGCAGCTGGTTCAGCTCATAAACCTTCCCGTAGTAAAGTGATTCGTACTAAGGATTTGTTATCTGTGGGTAAACAAGGCACATCCAAAAAATCTTCTGTTAGGAAGATATGACGTCCTTCTACGCATGGAATATGCGTGGTTTCAACATGCCATGCAAGCATATTGCTCTTCGATCCTGGGTTCAAGCTGAGAAGCCTTTGTTCGGGTGTTTACTTGAAACGAGGGTGCAGGAAGGTAATCATCAAAGATGTATGCTAGCGGCATTGCCGCAGTGGAGTTCTCTCACGAATTATGCTTACCATCCTTTGGGGAGGATTTGGGGTTGTTGGAGTGATCAGGTTGTAGTAACGAAGCTGCATATGAGTGCTCAAGTCATCACATGTGCAATACATATACCAAGCACAGGGGAGCAGTTTATCTGCTCTGCTATATATGCTTTTAATACTGTCGCTGAGAGGGTGCAGCTGTGGGAGGAGTTGCGGGGTACACGAGCTGCATATGGTCATCTGGCTCTTCCATGGATTTTACTTGGAGATTTTAATGTCACACTAGCTTCTAGTGAACATTCCTGTGCTCTGGACTATCGTACGGATCAAGTAGGTATGCGACATTTTCAGGAAGATACAACTGATTGTTCAGTGATGGATCTGCCGTATACAGGAGCCAAGTTTACATGGTGGAATAAAAGAGAAGGGGACCCAATTGGCAAAAAACTGGATAGAGCGCTGGTTAATCAAGAATGGCTGACTCGGTATCCTCAATCTTGTGCTCACTTTGATGCAGGAGGCATTTCCGGTCATGCGAGATGCCTGATAAGGCTTACTGGTACCACTAACGAAGCAAGAAAACCATTCCGTTTCTTCAACTACTTGACGGAACACAACGATTTCCTTCCTACTATCAAACGCGTTTGGGACACTTCGGCTGCTTTGAATCATTCCAGAACAGCTCTGACTCGATTCCATCAGAAGTTAAAGCTCCTCAAGCAGCCTCTTCGAGCACTTAATAAAACTCACTATGGCGACCTCCCAGTTCGCACAAATCAGGCATATGAGGAACTTTGTGATTGGCAAAACAAGTACTTCTTGACCCCTCTCCAGCAAACATTGCTCGAGCAGCTGCAGCAGAGGAGAAGTGGAGTAAGCTTGCTCGCATAGAAGAAAAGTTTTATAAGCAGAAATCGTGTGTAAGGTGGCTGGGCGCTGGGGATCAAAATACTAAGTTCTTCCACTCTATGGTACAAAATCGGGTAGCCAAGAATACTATCTGAAGTCTTATCAATGCACAAGGCGAAGTCCTCACTTCTCTTCCTAATATCAAAAGAGAGGCGGTCAATCATTTTCAAAGCTTTCTACAGAGTCAGGATCCTACAACGGAAGACGTCTCAGTGGCATCATTACAGACATTGTTGACGTATAAATGCTCAAGGGAAGCAGCGGCTGTTTTAGTAGGGCCTGTCACACCTACTGAAATTCAACAGGCTCTTCACACCCTTC
>NC_027752.1:18843445-18844156 GCF_000695525.1 Brassica oleracea var. oleracea
CTGCAATCTATTATATAAGGTGATCTCTAAAGTTCTTTCTAACAGGCTGAAGATTATTTTCCCGGATACTGTTGAGAGAAATCAGTGTGCGTTTATTACTGAGCGGCTTCTCCTGGAAAACGTCTTACTAGCTTCGGAATTAGCGGATGGTTATCACAGGAATGGAAAGAAAGAGAAGTGTGCCATCAAATTTGATATTTCGAAGGCATTTGACACAGTGAAATGGTCCTTCATTATCTCGGTTCTACAAGCGATGGGGCTTCCCTCACAGTTCATTCATTGGATCAGGTTGTGTATCTCTATGGCTGCATTCTCGGTGTCAGTTAATGGGAGTTTGGAGGGTTTCTTCACAAGCGCCAGAGGAATACGCCAAGGTTGTTCTCTCTCACCATACTTGTATGTCATTCTCAGTAATGTTCTTTCGAAACTTCTGAATGAGGCAGCAGAGGCAGACGAATTTGCCTACCACCCACAGTGTCAGGGGGTTCAGCTTACGCATCTCAGTTTTGCCGATGACATACTAGTCTTCACCAATGGCATGCCAGAGTCGCTCTTGGGAGTCATTGGAGTCATGAACCGATTTGCACACATGTCAGGTTTGCGCATCAATGTATCTAAATCTTCACTCTATGCCTCCGGAAATAATCTGAATCCACTTCTAGATGCAGCAGCGGCTTTGAGTATTGGAGTTGGAACGTTGCCTATCCGTTA
>NC_027752.1:18844256-18872904 GCF_000695525.1 Brassica oleracea var. oleracea
TTACCACAAGGCGTTCCAAGGTACGCCTTCATCCTTTGGTTAGCTATAAAGAATAAATTGTCAACAGGGGATAGAATGAGACAGTGGGGGATGGTGCAGGGATGTGTGTTCTGTGGAGAAAGAGATGAGACTGGAGACCATCTTTATTTTGCTTGTCCATATTCATACACAGTTTGGGAAGTGCTTGCACGCGGACTTGTTGGAAAATCAATCCAGATTGGCAGTGGACCATTGCTCGACTGCAGCGTATGAACGATAAGAGATTGGATACCATACTTGCAAGAATGTTAATTCAGAGTACAGTCTATCATGTATGGAGGGAGAGGAATGCTAGGCACCACCAGCAGCCTGGTATGAGTATGATCAGATGAGAAGAAGGATTGACAAAGCCATGAGAAATAGGATTGTCTCCCTTCGATATAAACCGGACGACAAATACGGAGGACTATTAACGCGATGGTTCGAGGCCACTATCTAGATCAGATCATTCTTTATTTATCATACCATAGCATAGAGAAAACTTAGTTCAATTTTTGTACCTTGTACATAACATTCTTTTCTGATGGATCAATAAATTTTAAATTTCATCAAAAAAAAAATCACTATTTTTCCGAGAGGAAGTTTCCACAGTTTTAGCCTTTTAATATGAAATAATTGTTAGTGTTCCCTCTAACATTTGCGAATATCTTCTAATTATCAGTAACAGTGGTCGTTGTGATCGAAGGGAAATAAAAAAAAAGATAACGAAGATTTACCTTGAATCAAGACTAGAACGAAGAAAAAAGTGTGAAAGAGCTCATCAATGGCAGAAGGAATGTTCTTCTACGGGTTGCTCTGTGGGGATTAGTGCTTCACTTACAAAATCTCAAATATAATAAATCTATTTCAGATCATTCTTTATGCTAGCACCAAACGAGAGCAAACTTTCGTGAGGGTTTCATATGTAATTTCCTAAGTTTTGACACTACAGCAAAACTCAATTTTTTTTTGTTACAAGTATTTTTCTAATTTCATACTTCTTTATGGTTTTTGACCGAATTCACTCTTACTAATATTATCTCCCTTGCGAGCATTGGTTCGACTGTGACTTTAAAAATTTAGCCGTAGATGATTAGCTGTAGATAAATCGGTTGTAACTGTAAAGTTGTTATTGTAGACTTTTTCTGCAGAGACTTTTGTTGTAGTTAAATTTGTTGTAACTGTAAGTTGTAGGCCGTAGATATTTTAAAATAAAATATATGAAATGTATGTTGTATATATAAAATTATTATTTTATATCAATTAAAATAATTTATATTAATATATTTTAATAAATTATCAATTTTTTTTGTAATTTAAAATGTGATATGTAAATAATATTTATATTATTTAAATATCTTAATAATTTAAAAACACTCGAATTCAAAATTAAAATATTTATAAAAGTTTTTATTATGATTATATAATTTATTTGATATTATAGATATTGTTTTTTCATTTACAGATTCTATAGCTTATAAAAAGAAGATGTAGGGTTTTTGCCTAAAATATATAAGAAAAAGTTTTGCTTTATTTTTTTTGCTGTAGCTTTAAAAATAAAACTAAAACATGATTGATAAAACTAAATAAAAACTTGATGTAGACTTTAATTTTAAAAGTAAAGCTACAACATGATTGGTAAAATTTAGTCATTTAAAAATAAATAAAGCTAAAGTAGAGAGATAAAGCCCAACCAATCACCCCCAAAATATATATATATATATATAATTTGTAATGAAAAAAATTATTTTGAATCTTAAAATAAATAAAAGTATACTGTTTATATATTACAGCAGTCCAATATCAATGTAAATATTGATCTCTTTTCCAAAACTAAAAAAACATTACGGAAAACAAATTGAACGAAGGAATATCTTTTGCATTAGTACAATTATAATACCAACTTTAATTTTGTTGATACTTGACATCAATATCTTTTTGTAGTTTTTTCCTTCTCATCTTTTTGTTTTATTTTGTTGCATATTTTACATTTCTTCATTTTCATTGGTATACTTTCTCAAGCATCTTTGTTTCTAAGTGACTATAAAAATTTGGTAACACTAAATGATGAAATTTAAAACAAAATGTATAGATATTGATCGGAAAGTAAACAAAATAATATCACATTTCAATAAAAAATTATAAAAACTTAAAACATATCAACCTCATCAGGTTACATCTTCATCTAGACAGTAGACATGAGTATTTTCAGTTGCCTTTATCATCCGAGTTTCTGAAGTCCTATTTATTGCCTTCGAGTTATCATCATTTTTTTTTCTTGTGCCGCGGTGCGTCTCAGGTTTTTTAAGAGTCTTCTTATATGTGTGTTCTTTCTTACTCCTGAAATATCACCTTCACACGAATAAGAATATTACAGCAAATTGAATATTGATTTAGTTCATTTTAAAAATGTTAGTGGCTGGTTTTATTTACGTTTTTTTTTTCACGATGCTTGTAGCTTTTGACTATAAATCACAATACTAAAAGGGAGATTTCCTCAAAATCTAAGCTATCTACGTCAGCAGAAAAATTCGTCCAATCAGAGCTCATTATTTTGCCATGTCACCTCGCTGAATTAAACTAGACTTTCGTACTTGGACTCTGTTAAAATTAAATTCGGCCCAGCCAAGTCCATGTCGACAAAATATTCTTTTGTAAGCTTTCAGAGTCTTTTCTCCCGACTCTTCCACTTCTCTTCTCCAATCTACGTTTTGCATTACCTACTCAATCGATGACAATCTTTAAAAGCATCGTGGATGTTTTGTTCCACCTCCCCTTGATCATCCTCCTATATAAAGGGCTATGTCTAAACCTAAATACATCCAAAATCAAAAACCTAATGAGAATCGTAAGAGGTATGGCTCCTCATGGAACTAGATCAAGTGACATTGACAAAGTAGAATCGAAGAGTCATCGAATGATCTACACAGCCATCTTGGTCATCCGCTTTCTACTTCTATCCATGTTATTTTTTGGTTCTGTATTTATGGATTATGGATATGCAGAATCTATCGATCCTTTTTTTTTCTTCTTCTAACTTTTGTTTTACAGCTCTATCTGATGTGAGGGTTCTTTGTTCTCTTCAAAGAAGCTACACATTACCAAGTGCATTCGGTTAATTAATATTTGTGGTTGTTTTAGATTTTCCGATAGTGTTTTCATTACATCACTTCCCACCTCAAACTTAGATTGTCATGTTTTTTTTTGTTGGATTTTGTTCAGGTTTTGAAGGCTATTAGTAAATTCTGTATATGCTCCGTTTGAATAGGGATGTTGCTCAAGATCTTCATCATGTACCCTACTCAACACCGCACATATAGAGTTGATATTAATAATCTATTTGGTTCTTTCGACTGGAGGAATCTCAATCTTTGTACCAACGTTTTATCAATAGAATCAAAAAGGTCCCATCCCCAAGAGGCTGGAATGAATGTTTTCGGCAGTGATAAGACTGGGACTCTAACTCTTAACAAGCTTTGCGTCTATTAGTCATTGATTGAAGTATTCCCAAGGAACATAGATTCCGGTGCAGTTGTATTGATAGCTGCAAGAGCCTCCAAATTCGAAAACCAAGATGCCATTGATGCATCCATTGTAGGGATGTTGGGTGATCCAAAAAAGGTAATTTGAATTGATTTAGTTAAATCTGTATCCTTTTGCTGCAGGCAATCTTGATCAATTCAGATAGGCAAGAGAAGGAATCAAAGAGGTGCATTTCTTTTCCTTTAATCCTGTAAACGTACAGCTATCACATACACTGATGAAAATGGAGACTCGCATGAAGCAGCAAAGGAGCTCCTGAGCAAGTAATCTAATATAAAGACCCATCACCTAAAGATTTTTGGTACCATATAAATTTGGGTTCTCACATTCTTTTGCATTCAAATGTAGATTGTACCTGAGAAGACCAAGGAAAGCGAGGGTAGTCCATATGGGATCTTATTGTTTCTTGCGTTCTAAAGTATCTGGGAATGGACAATCCCTAAAAGTACCAGCTTTAGGTGATTCGAACATTACGTATTGTAACATTTATATCATTGAAATCCGAATATAATGTTACTTATTTAAGAACAGAACCAGATTCAGGTGTCCTTTGATTATGATAGCCTCTAGAATGTGAAAATGAGATTCATATTGTTCCTGCCTTTTCTTTGCAGGTAATTTTATATCAACCAAACATAATTAGAAATCTGGCGATCAAGTTACACTACCGTTGAGTATCAGAGCGGAAGCTATAAAAGGTAGAGCTATTATTCTTAATCTTCTGATCATATTACTGTCCTTGCAATGAAAAATTAAAAGTAGCAGGATGTTCAATGTTTTATATCTAATACTTTGTAGAGTTGGTTAAATCAAATCGATTAAGCTGTACCCATTTTTTCTCACCCTTCGGTTTTTGGCTTATAGAGCTTGAGATTTGTTTTCTTTTCGCTGGCTTATTCTTAGTTAATAGCACGAACTAAGAGCAGCCTCCAGTAAATGTGAAGAACTTGAGTTCTTATATGATTAACGTGCTACCCAGGTCTGTTGCCACATTCTCAACTTGATCACATTTACCTTCATACAAGCATGTCTAATGTATTTTTGTAGCCAGGTCACAAATACTCTTCATATTTCAACAAACCTTCATGGTTGCACTAATTTCCCTTTAAGTTGCTACCTACTTTCAGACTCTAGCTTCTCCCATGTGATATACTAAGCGTTTCAGATTCTAGATTTTTCTTTTAGAAATAGAGTATAATTTAGTTCTTAAACAATGTTATTCAAGCAAGTGTGTGTTACTGAGTTCATCTCATGCTTCTCCCATGTGCTATATACTAAATATTTTAGAGTCTCCAGTTCCTTATATTCACTTCAGAAGTAGAGTATAAGTTGTTACACATTGGCTTCAGGCCGATGTTAAGATCGTACAACATGTTAAGTGTTTTTCTAAAATTCAATTGGTATCAAATGCAAATATAAAGCCACCGAATTTCTTGGATGCATGAGCGATGATTAAGCATGATTAGTCATCAAGACTGATAAAATCAAAAAACAAATTGTCAACAAAAAAAAAATTGACTGTATGAGAACATCAAAACTGATTTTTTTACTGTCATAAAAACATATAAACAGAATTTCATAAATACTTTTAACTAAGTCCACTGAAGTACCAAAAATAATATAAATGAATACAAGGAAATAAAAATATTCTTGAAACATAATATCATGTTTGGAGTAACAAAATATTACTCTAGACTGAATAAATATTTATATTCAAACAGAATTATAATTCGAAAACTCCCCAATACAATTAATAATATACACAAAAATAATAAACAATAATGGATAAAAACAAAAACACACGTGAGGGTGAAAATAACACTGTAAATAACTTTATTTTAAATCATAAAACACGCTGCTGAAATAAGCACATAAATATATATGAATTAAAAAGTGTATAGATAAACTATGTCTGTGGATCATCCCACTATGATTAGACCTAACCATATATCAACCAATAGAAAAATGTAGTAGAAAATATTTTCAATAAATTTTATATTGAAAATCGAAAACGACACTTATTTTGAAACAAAAACTCTACTTTAGAACGACAAGTAATTTGAAACGGAGGGAGTATAGAAAGAACACAAGTATTATTACATCTTACTGCAAAGTCAATTTTCCTGAATTACATGCATGCATACTCTGGTAAAATTGTAGAAAAACTCAACAGAAGCAATATAAATTGTCATATTTAGCTAATTCAGTAATTTGGATATATGAACTTTTTTCAGACACTGATAGAATATCTGTTTGTCCTTTCCGGTGATCTTTAATAACAACTGGTGGGTGAAGACACTGATTGCGGGGCAAGTTAACAGCAAAAGTGGAATATCTGGTTATCCTTTCCGGTGATCATTGTAACTTGAGAAGGGAGATAAATATATCCACTCGAAGTCCCTGAGTTTCCAAAACTGTGAGGAAAAATCTAATCTTAGCTGATAAATTTGGCTTCTTCCGATTAACAGCTATGGACAGCAAATGTATGAATTGCACCTGAATTATACTTGCTTGACAAGGTCATTGGGACAGAATCAAGTGAGAAACTTATAATTGTCGACATTATTCTTATTAGTTATTAACTTATATTTATTATTCTTTTCTTTTGAAAATTTGTATCATGTTTCCATACTAATAAGTTGTAAAAGGGTTTCTTCTGAAAATTTACGTTCGTTACTCGTATAAACATGTTTTGGCAGCTAACAAACGCTCATGAAAGGAGGAAAATGGAATCTAATGGAATTTTATTATATTTTCTTAATCTTTTCTTTCGAATATGTTTTGGTACATGTTAAAAAAGTATTTGACATAAGAACATATTCATATAATTTTTTTATAACCAAATAATAAATCATCGAAAATTAAAAATGCATGTTGATTGATTTTAACGTTAAAACAAAGTTTGAACTATACATTAATTAACCATATTTTCATATAAAAATAAAGTAAAAGAGAAAAGAATAACAGAAGTACAATAATATCTAATAATTTATATAGCATTATCAGTCTAAGTATAAAATATATAAACTCAAATATAAATTCTAAACTAACCTAAATTTAATTAAAATACATAGGGAAAAATCCGGACTACGCCCGGGAAAATCTCTAGTATACATAAAAAGAAGCTATAAGTAGATTAGAAGAGAAAAATGTTTATGAACAATAAATTCAACATGCAGCAATTATGATTTGAGCAAGAAGAGTTTGGGCATTTCTAGAGTCACTAACCTAAATTCTAATGTTCTTATGCTCATTTTCAGTACGATCCGCTTAGCCATCCATAACAGAATTGTGTTTTTTTTCAAGTTTCTAAAATGATTTGTTTGAAGACTATTGTTATTCCACCGTTTAGCAAGAAATTATGTCGATGTAGATCCATTATTGTAGACTTAGCATTGTGGATACGATCGTTCGACATATCTAGTAAGAAATCAAAATTTTATCATGCTTTGGAGAGAGTTATGAGCAGTTGCAAACAAAGAATTACGAAATTTACAATTTCTAAAATAAAAATAGAGATGAATTTAAGCTAATGGTATCGACAATTAAAATCTTATCTAGAGAAAAGATCAACTGCTCCAACAATCGTGAGATCATGGGTGTTGTGGAATTGCAATTTGAGATTTTTCTTTTCTTTTCTATATAGAAAAATAATAATTAGGTAAGAGATACAAAACTGTTTTTCACCTTTAATTTCTTGTATTTAATTTTTTTTTTACATTGTTAAATATATATCATATGTCAAAGCTTCATTGGTTATGCCAAGGGATTTCAATTCACTATGGGCCTTTAATGGGCTAATACTGGGCTTTATGTTACGGACAAACCGTCTATAACAAAAGACGGAACCGACGGAAAAGTAAGTGATCCAAGAGTCGAGCGAGCGAGAGAGAAAATGGCGGTTGAGGGTTCTTCGGTATCAGCGATTATGGCGGAAGAGGAGAATCTCGATCCTAACACCGCGAACCATTGCCCTATCCAGAAGCATTTGCCGGCGATTAAGGCTATCGGCGGCGGCGAAGAAGGTCCGTCGAAGGAGCAAAAGATCACATGCGGCGGAAACGGCTATGTGTGGAAGAAATCGAAATCAACCACCGTAATCGAACATTCGCACGCCTTGCAGAGTTCTTGGACCTTCTGGTTCGATAATCCTTCCTCGAAATCGAATCAAGCCGCATGGGGAAGCTCTTTGAGAACCTTGTACACATTCGCTACCATCGAGGAGTTCTGGAGGTGAGATTTACGTTGAATCCATCTCGTAGGGCAGAATCAAGTAATACAAGAATAGTTATAGTAGTCTTTACTTAGGAGTAAACGTCAGAGATATTGAATCAGCTTCTAGGTTTTGTGTGTATTCCTTTTGTCTGCGTTTTAGGTTTCTTGAATCTTAAGGTATCTTGTTATTCTGCCATGGATGAATTCAAAGCATTGTTTGTTTAACTACTTGATGCAGTCTTTACAATAACATCCATCCTCCAACCAAGTGGGTTCACGGGTCGGATCTCTACTGCTTCAAACATGAAATCGAACCCAAGTGGGAAGATCCTGTATGTGCTAATGGAGGAAAGTGGACTATGATGCTCCCTAAGGCTACACTGGAATCCAATTGGCTTAACACGGTATTGTCACTTTTCAGGAGTTCGTTATAGTTTTACTGAGGCAATAATGTTGCTTGTTGGATGCATTTTGTGATTGATGTTTTTGATCTCTGCTACTTGTTTTAGTTACTTTCGTTAGTTGGTGAGCAATTTGAGCATGGAGATGAGATTTGCGGGGCAGTTTTGAATTTCAGAACGAGAGGGGATAAGATCTCGCTATGGACCAAGAACGCTGCTAATGAGGAAGCTCAGGTAGACCATTGATGTTTTCCCTAAGGCTATATTTACGCTTGTTTTTGAGGTCCCTAAGTGCTTAAGCATACACTAAGAGGGAGAGACTAGACAATTAAGAGAATCTTATCCTGGTTTGCTTCGTAGGAAACACATACATTGGCTTAACTTTGGGGAAATCTTGTTATTGTTGTTTTTACATGCAGATAAGCATTGGGAAACAGTGGAAGGAACGTCTTGGTTGCAATGAGACAATCGGATTCATCTTTCATGTAATTACTTCTTCAGCATCTTTGTAATGTTATTTTGGAACTACATTGCTTTGTGCTATTGTGACTTGTCCAATGTTTCTTTTTCAGGAGGATGCAAAGACTCTTGATCGTAATGCTAAACCTCGCTATACCGTATGAGATTCAGGGGTTTACTTGTCAGCTTCCCAGTAAAGAAAAAGAAGACTCAAAAGGGAAGTCTTATGAGAGAACATATGACCTTTTAAGTTGCTTCTGTTCTCAATCTTTCACTGTAACAAGATGCACAGTTTGTGTTTGAGGTGATTAGCGTTCCCACTTGCAAACTTGGAATGGGTTTTAATCAAAATGTACATATGATATTAGTAATTTTCAGTTTTTTCATAGTAATATAAAGCAATTCATTAAAAAAATAAAAAAAAAAGAATTTCTTACGCTACTACTTTTCACCGTTATATATTTATTTTTCTTTTGTTAAGTAATAAATAAACTGTTGACCAATTAAAAAAAAAAGTAAATAAATAAGTTAACCTGAAAACATTTCCCCGCCAAAACACAAACATTTGATTTGTTATAATAACCGAATGTACGGAAACAATCGTTTCAAACATCAAAGTTTAGAGTTTTGGATATTTTAGAAAAGAAACCATTCTTGGATTTTGATTTGAAGCGAACAAAGAAGGAAGAGAGAGAGAGAGAATAAAAAGGAATAAAAGAGAGAAGATAGTTGGCGCTGAAACAAGAAGTCGAAGGAACTTGATAGGAGAACATACTAAATGGGAGACGACGCTGGGAGAAGAGAGTCGAGATCCATGGAAGAAACCAAGGTACATAAAAATAAGCTGATCGACAAACGATGTTCCTACTGTGATTACTCATTAGATTGGTCCTCCTTAGTCCTTACAAGTGAAGTTAGCATCTAGAGAAAATATTTGATGAGAGAAGTCAAAGACGCCTTGGGTGATGTTATGATTTAAGCGTTTTGATTGTCAGGATTTGAGGCCGAGAAGATCTGATGTTAGAACTGAGCGGAGACACGATCACAAAGAGTCGTACACAGACATTAAGAGACGGACAAGTCATGAAACAGAGTCGAAATCCTTGCTACTGAAGAAGAAGAAGAAGAAGAAGAAGAAGAAGAAGAAGAAGAAGAAGAAGAAGAAGAAGAAGAAGAAGAAGAAGAAGAAGAAGAAGAAGAAGAAGAAGAAGAAGAAGAAGAAGAAGAAGAAGAAGAAGAAGAAGAAGAAGAAGAAGAAGAAGAAGAAGAAGAAGAAGAAGAAGAAGAAGAAGAAGAAGAAGAAGAAGAAGAAGAAGAAGAAGAAGAAGAAGAAGAAGAAGAAGAAGAAGAAGAAGAAGAAGAAGAAGAAGAAGAAGAAGAAGAAGAAGAAGAAGAAGAAGAAGAAGAAGAAGAAGAAGAAGAAGAAGAAGAAGAAGAAGAAGAAGAAGAAGAAGAAGAAGAAGAAGAAGAAGAAGAAGAAGAAGAAGAAGAAGAAGAAGAAGAAGAAGAAGAAGAAGAAGAAGAAGAAGAAGAAGAAGAAGAAGAAGAAGAAGAAGAAGAAGAAGAAGAAGATGGTAAAAGAAACTAACTTCTTGTGTGTGTTTTTGGTTTGATTCAACGTTTCTATTTTGAATCTTGGTTATCAGGCTACAAATTTTTTTTTTTTTTGTAAACGGTTTTCATATTAAAATGCATAAGTAATACAAGTATGAGTTTTCACTCATAAGTCTGATAAAGTTTGCAACAAGAAAAGAGTTAAAGCAAACCCCGAGAGGAGGATCCACTAATGAATCCTAATAGGAAAGAAAAAGAAAGACAAGAACTAGTGGAAATGGTTCCCTCGGCCGCGTCGACCTTTTTTACTTCTTCCACTAACATTTGTCCATTCCATATCTTGAAATTTTTGAGTTGGTTTTATTGGTCTTCCTCCTCTAGTTAGGTTATAACTAGAAGTTTCTCCAACCACATCTACACCAGTCTCTTTCCCATAAGCGAGAGGACTCTCCGGCTCCATGTGGAAATGATGATGGTTTTGAGTGATTGGCGAGTGACGACCAATGGGTTGCTCATTTTCAGAAGCGTGAGAGACTTCCAAAATGTTAACTTGTGATGAAATTTCTTCCATAATTTATGACTGAGGGGGCGCAACGGTTGTGGCTGCTAACATAGGCAAAGTAGTACCCAACTTTGAGCAAGAGGTGGAGTGTACCTCATGCGAATGTGTGATCGGATCAGAAGTTGCATCCTCGGGATGAGCAGTAACAGAAGAGTTTTTTGGAGTCTCATGTACTCTATGGGCTGAAGGTGATTGTGAGTTTGGCTCCAAGTGGTTGACATGTGTACTAGGGGTGTTTTGCAATAACAGAACTATATCCACCGTTGGGATCTCTTCATTGGTATCATGATTTTCTTTTATAACAGCAGCAGATCCAAGTGGCTTAGGAGGAAGTAAACACCTCTTCTCTTTATGGCCAAGTGCTCCGCATCTTTCACAAGCGCTAGGAATCCAAGAATACTCCACATCTAACAAGTGGATATTGCCTTGTTTGTCATCAAGCGCAATTAGCTTCGGGAACGGTTTATCTAATTCAACCTCAACTAAAATTTTAGCTTCCCCCATATTTGTTGGATCTAGACGAGGCTTATGCGTAAGCATTGGCTCTCCCAAACCTGATGCTATGTGGCTGATACCTAATCTAGAGAAACATGAATCCGGAATATTCTTAAGGGTTACCCACACCGGTAATGTAGAAATCTCAGGGGTTTTAAAAGAGTTTACAGGACTCCAAGGGGCCACAAATAGGAGACAATCATCCACATGCCACACGCCACGTTGAATAACCCATTTGCGAGTATTTTCATGAGGAATATGGAACAAAAACGACGACTCTCCTAATTTCCGGCAAGATATCTTACATTCCCGTCCCGATAATCTATTTAAGACAGCATGAATAAGGCTACAAATCTTGATCGGGAAAGGAGTGAACCCAAAACGACATCTGATGAGAGAATCCCAAGTGACTATCCAGTTCGTCCAGGTCAAAGTAGTTGTAGGAGTTATCTACACAGTGGTCTCTGTGTCCGTGGAAGCAACTGCCTTTTCAATCATCCTCGTTGTAAGGTACACATTCGACTTAAGCTTATGGATCCTTGTAGCAAAAGTAACACAATCTTCATTTGAGTCTTTACTTGCAGTTCTTTCTGAGAGGATTTTGTAAGGACGGCTCAGCTTGTAAATTTCTTCACTCAAAGGACAACGAAGCTCCTATGCGTCAAATGTGAAAAACTTTCACCCAAAGGACAGGGATGGTGAAGAACCTATGCGTCAGGTAATTTCATCATCGCCTGGTTACTATTCCTTTTCATCCAAAAGTGAAAAATACATAAAGTGACTACGGGCAAGAGGAGAAGGAAACTAAAGATTGGGTGTTCAATATAGAGAAGAAGTATAACCTAAGCCTAAGTCAAATATGTGATGGTATAGTGGCTGGTTACAAGCGAGCTAAAATGGTAAAGAGATTTGATTAAAGACTTTGACCTTTTGTTCTCATTTTGCTTTACCTCTCCTTTCACTTAGCTCGTTACTTTTTATTCAAACACTGAGGGGAAGAGGAGAGGGTCTCAAGAGAATGTGAAGGAGCATAGACAGAGAGAGAACACTGGGTGGCAGAGATATTTTGAGAAGAAAAGGAGAGAGGCTCGAGAGCATGTGCGGGAACATAGACAGAAAGAGACCAATGGGCGGCAGAGAGATTCTGAGAAAGAAAAGAGTGAGGCTCAAGGGAATGCGCAGGAACAAAGACTGATGGTAAACTAAACTAAAAAACAAGATCTGTTACTGTATTTTACTAATGGATGATAATGATGAAACAGAGTAAACATGCGAGGAGAAAAAGAGAAGATAACTTACTCTTGTTATCATTTGATTTAATGTTTCGGGTTTTAATTTTTTTTTTTTTTTTTGTTTGTTTTCTCAAGGGGATAGCAGAGAATCACAAAGTAGATGCACATCGTCAAGACAATCTGCAAGTAGAAAGACAGAGAAAGAGCATTGAGTGGCAGACAAGACAAGCTCAAGAGACGGAAAGGAGAAAGTCTATAGCGTTTTTGGAGGAACAAAGAGTAAAGGTAAAAGAAACTGAAAGAATATCCGATCTCTTCTTTTACTGTCACTGCAGACAACGGTACCTTTCTTTGTTATACACTGTGGATTTTCATTTGATACACTTATTGTCAGGACAAGGTTGACAAAAAGAGACAGAGAGATGTGGAGAAGATGGAGATGGAGGCTGAAGAGAGTTCTGAGGAACAAAGATTGAAGGTAGAAAAAAAAAACGGAAACAAGATCCTAATCTCTTCTTTACTGCGAGTGCAAGGAGAAAAGAGAACAGTTAGTATGTTCTCATTCTCAGGAGAAGGCTATTTTGGATTCAAAAGTGAAGGAAAGATTTGAAGAAAATTAGAAGTCAAATGATAGATGAAACACTGGATGGATTAAAGCGAGCAAAGATCCGTGACCTTGTCTTAAGCTCGTTTGCTGTTTATATCTTTTAAGTTGCTTATATTATTGATAATATGTTCATTCTCAGGAAAAAGCTATTCAGGATTTCCAAGGGCTTGAAAGATTCAAGGATATAAGCCAAATACATGATGAAATCGTGGCCGGATACATACGAGCGAGGAAGATGGTAAAGACATTTGAGGAGAGCGGGGAGGAACAAAGATTGAAAGGTAATGGATGATGGCGATAAAATTATAACAGACTCACTCGATAAAAGATTTCAATAGGGAGAAAAGTGAACTTTACATTGGTTATATTTACTTATTCACCAGGAGAAGCATGCTCATGATCAAGCAAATAAGGAGGGAGGCTAGTTTGAGACTTGATCAGTGTGTTTGAATTCGATTCATCAAAACATTTTCACTCAATTGGTTTTTGAAATCTGACAAGAAAAATTGTATATGACCTTATTGTCCATTTGATTTTGAAGAATGGTTCCTATATTATATCAGTCATACGACTCATATTGTAAAGAGGCAAGCCTGCTTTATATCATTGTTTTACTTTTACTACATTAAAAGTTTGGAAACAAAAATAACTAATTCATGGTTTTGGAAGATGAATATTACCATTTGTTATAACTAATTCAAAAATAACTATTTGAATCATGATGGGAAGAAAGTGGAATTCAAAAACTAAATACCATACGTTACAATTTGGTCACAAATTTACATTTATTTGGAGCTATTAATATATTTTTTCCCCTTATTACCGTAACCAGAATAGCTGTTCAAGAAACAAAATCCGTTTTTTTTTTGTTTTACAGAAACGAGAAACATTTTCCCTCTTAAGGAAGTCAAGTGGTACGTACTATAAAAAACACAGTTATGGAAACAATCTTGCCAAGCAAGAAACATGAGCGTTTTGCATTTAAAAGAATCAAACTTTAGAGTTTTCCAAAGAGAAGAGGGCGCTGAGTAAAGATAAACCCCGAAACGGAGTAAACAACAGTAAGAACTCAGAGAAGAGAAGACGATACGAGAACTTACACTGCAGGATCAGAGTCGATATCCATGGAAGAAACCAAGGTCAAACTCAACGACAATTTACTCTGTTTTTTTTTTTTTTTTTTTTTTTTTTTTTTTGGTCGCGCTATGGAAACAGAGTCGAACTATGTTCTTGTGAAGAAGGGTGATGTTTTGATTTTCGTTTTGGATTCTCAGGAACGAGATCTGGATTCGAGGTCGAGAAAATCTGATGTTACAACTGGTCGGAGACACAAAAGGGATCCAGGAACCTGGGCAGAGAAGAGGGTAAAGAAACAAAGAACACGATCTTTTACTCTGCTATGTTCTTTAGTACTGTAGATTAGTAGTATGATGAATCAAGAACACGAATTTCTCAGGAGCCAGATCTGATTACCGATCACAAAGAGTCGTACGTAGTAGACACACTGAAACAACAGAGACTGGGAGATGTTGAGATGCAACAGCAGAGAAGCCATGAAACAGAGTCGAAGAATTGGGTAAATAAACTATTAACTCTCTTTTTTTTTTTTTTTTTTTTTTTTTGCTTAACAACAGTAGTTTTGTTTGATTCAACGTTTTCCTTTTTCTATAATTTTGATTCTCAGGCTACAAATCTTGGCTGGGAAAGGAGTGAACCCAAAACTATATCTGATGAAAGAATCCAAAATGGTTATCAAGTTCGTCCAGGTGAAAGAATTTGTCGTAGTTATCTACAGACAGGTCTCTGTGACCATGGAAGCAATTGCCTTTTCAATCATCCTACTTGTAAGGTACACACTTCGTTTGATTAATCTCAAATCTCACTATCTTCCTTGTAGCAAAAGTAACACAAACTTCATTTGAGGCTTTCCTTGCAGTTCTTCAGGAGAGGATTTTGTACGGACGGCTCAGCCTGTAAATTTATCCACGCAAAGAACAATGAAGCTCCTCGTTTACCTAATAATACTATGCGTCAACCACTTCCTTCAGATGTGAAGATCTTACCTGAGTTTTCTCACCCAAAGGACAGGGATGGTGCAGAAACTATGCGTCAGGTAATTTCATCATCGCCTGGTTACTATTCCTTTTCATCCAATTCTGAAAATGCTTAACTGTGTCTATTCTCTAGGGTTCGGGGAGGCACGAAACAGAGTCAGCCTACAGGCCAGACGAGAAGAAGTGTAACAGCAGCCTAAGTCAAATAAGTGTTGTTGGTATGGTGGCTGGATCCTCCTCATACAAGGTAAAGAGATTGATTCAAGAATTGACTTTTTGTTCTTGTTTTGCTTTTCCTTTCCTTGATGTAGCACGTTTCTTTTTCCTAGGAAAAGGAACAAAGACAAGCTCATGACGATCCGCTGGAACTGAGAGATAACACTGAGTGGCAGAGGGGACAGGCTCAAGAGAATGTTCATGAACATAGACCGAGAGACATCACTGATTGTCAGAGATATTATGAGATGGGACGGAGAGACGCTCAAGAGATTGTGCAGCAACATAGACAGAGAGACATCACTGAGTTTCTGAGATATTTTGAGATGGGAAGGAGAGACGCACAAGTGATTGTGCAGCAACATAGACAGAGAGAGGCCAGTGGGCGGCAGAGATACCTTGAGGAGGAAAAGAGTGAGGCGCAGGCGAATGATCAGGAACAAAGATTGATGGTAAACTAAACTGAAACAAGATCTGTTTTGTTAGTCTTATTTAAGAGGTGACAAGAATCCACAATAGATTCATGTTGTCTGTTGTTTTTCTCCAGGTTACATGTGTTGTTTACTATAATATTATTCTTATCACACAAAATGTGAAACACTTAAATTGAGTTTCTTCTCCATGTCATTGGCATTGTCTTTTACATTTTGATACTCAGGTTACAACTTTGGATGGGAGATTTGATGAGAGAAGACATGAAACAGAGTCAAGCTCTATGGCAGAGAAGAGGGTAACTTTGACTAAATATCAGCTCTTTATATCTTTACTGTTTTAAGTTAGTCATATGAGATATGTTAATGAGAAAATAACTAGGATAACAATAAAAAAATTTTTGTTACAAATATAACCTCTAAAAATAAAAATGACCAAAATAGCATTTAATGTTTTATCAAAAGAGATAAATATACACTTATACTCCAATGGTAAATTAATTTAGACATTAGGGTTTAGAGTTAAGGGGTGGGGTTTAGGATTTAGGGTTTAGGGTTTAGAGTTTAAGGTTTAGGGTTTAGAATTTAGAGTTTAGGCTTTAGGGTTTAGAGTTGGGGAGTGGAGTTTTGGGATAAGATTTCAAATTTTGAAAAATAAAAAAAAAAATTAAATTTTTCAAAAGATAAAATGATATTTTGGTCATTTTAGTTTTTGAGGACTATTTTTGTAACATAAACTTAGAAATGTGCTATTTTGGAGATTTAGCCTATGTTAATTCTCGGGAAGAACTATTCACGAGTCTCCAGAGTCGGTTCAAAGATGTAATTGATGATATAGCGGCGGGATACGAGCGAGTGGGGACTGAACATGGAGAGGGAAATGTTGGGAGGCAGAGGGTAGAAGCTGAAGAGATTGTCCAGGAACAGAGTAATAGAGATGGCGATGTGCTTTAAGAGGAAACAGAGTTACGAGACACACCAAAGAGAACTATCAGATTGTTTGGGATGCAAGAAACCGATACATGTTGGGAAGATTTAAGTCAAACTTTTCGTAGTTTCAATCTTGTGATTTATTATCCATTGTTTTTTTCTTAGGTCGGTTGATCACTCACTTCTTACGTTTGCAAAAAATACTAAATACAGTTCCGAAAAGTAGTGTAGTCAATCGCGTTAGTATGAAAGTAGAAATAGATTCTGATCATATCTGAAATTTAGACGCCAATATTCTTGTATTTTTTTACCAACAGAAAGAATCATATACGTATTAGTAAAGTTATTTGATATGCTGAAAATGATCTATTGAAATGCAATTTAAGATGTTGAATTGGTTTAACTAAATGTTTCATTAATGTTTCTATACCATGAAGTATGAGTTTTAAGTTCTAGGGAAAGAGAACTATATATGAATATAAATGTTACAAGAGATCTTCAAAGAGTACTTCTATTACAAACTATAAAAACTAGAGATTATCACCGCGCTAGCGCTACGTGAGGTTTACATATTTTAATTTTTTTAATTTTTAATTTTTAATTAGTAATAAAGTGGTTTGGTTTTGATTTTTATTTAGTTGTATTTTATATTTTTAAAAGTTTTAATTTTCTCCAGTTTTATTCCAATATTTCAATTCTTTTCTACGTTTTCTTTTCTCAAATATATTACTTTCCAATTTTTAGATCAAGATAGCAAAAAGTTTATGTTATTTAAAAATAGTGTTACACAAACCTGAAATAAGTTAGATCAAGAATATATTAGTTTCTACGTCTTCTAACTTATTCAGCTAAAGAAGATGGAAATAAGTTAGAATAGGTTTTCTTCTTTTTGTCGTTGAGCACCATTTAAATCTTATTTCGAATGATGTCATATTTTTTCTTAATCATAATTTAGAAAATGTGTTTTGTATTTTAATCTGTCTTTGTATGTAAGTATACATAGAATTTATATATATACTAGGTGTCTTCCTGCACCATGTGCAGTAAAAAAAATTAAAATATTTTTTAACAGATAAATATAAATTATATTTTAAAATAAAATTTTATTCATATTGTAAATTTTCTTTTTCGTATCGATATTTTAATATTAATTTGATTTAATTAAACATAAAAATTATATTTAAGAATATGCATGTATATATTTGAAATTATAATTTTAGATAGATTTTTCTATCTATTTATTTTAATTAAATATATTAAATAAATTTGTAAAAATTGCATAATTACCAAAAATTAAAATTAAACAATATTTATAAAATTTGTAGATATATAAGAAAATAATGATTTTACGATTAAATTTTCATAATTTTCTAAAAAAACTGTATACATTTTTGAAAATTTTAGTAGTAAAATTTTATAATTTAAAAATATATAATTAAATTATATTTCGAAATTTATAATGTCATATTTGAATATATTTATTTTAATGATGATTTATGAGTTATTCTCATATTCTAAAAAAATTTCCAAAAATATAAATTGACATTAAATGTAATATATGAGTTATTACCATATTTTAAAAAGTTTACCAAAAATATAAATTAACATTAAATGCAATTGTCCATGTCATATTAAATATCATCAATTTCAGTATACATATCATATTTGTTTTGTGAAATTGATCGTAGAAAGGACATGTGGCAAAATCACTTCGCAAATATAGTATAGGGGATATATATATGTGTTATATGTCGTAAAAATTAAATGATTAATCCAAAATATTGGGAAGTAAATTTTGATTTCCTTAAAAATTATATAATTAATATTTTCATTTTAAATATTGAATTTTCCAAGTTGTGATATTTTCTGGTAGAGAAAATAATTTACATAACTTGTAACTATACCATTAGAAACTTTGTTTTATATTAGTAGTCCATAGATAAGCATTATAAAATGATTGTGGGAGCTGCTTGTTTTTTAACTATTTTTAAATTAACAGTATACACATTTCTAAAGTAAAATTGATGATTTAATTGATGTTTAGTTTATTAAGTTTCTCAAGTAAATAATTGATTTTTATATATATCAGTTGTTTTTTTGCATCAAAAACATATTATATTGCTCAACCTAGAGGTGATCTGAGTATCTAGACCAAAATAAAACAACCAAAAAATACTAAACTTTTGTATCAGTATGTTATATTTGATATGTATATATATAATGCATATATTATTCCTGTGAAATCACAATATAAATTATTATTTTGTTGCCTTCTTTAATCTCCAAATATTTATAACTTTAATTCTCATAGATTTTCTTACGATTTGAAGTTTTTATTTTCATGACCGCATACATGTGCCTTAAAGAGACACTTTTGTTTTTCCAAAGAGTAGGTCACATATATATTCAAAGTTCTCTTACTACATGGTTCATTGACGATGGAATAGCTACAAAAACTTTTGGCTTTAAAGAAAATACATCTGTGTTTGATTATCATTATTTACTCTACATACGCCTCAAAAAGCTTTGCTACTTATTGGGGTGTGGGCAAAAGCAAAACTGTGTGTTTGGTACATGCTTTGAAGAATTTTCTATTTGGCTAAAGGCCCATGCTCATCTCGGCTACGGCAGTGGCAACAATAGAGCAGGGCTGGATACAACCACAGGTAAAACTATCGTGCTTATACACCATTACAAAGGACAATATGATGAGGCCTGCTGGGACCGGTTTTCGGGAAGACGCCAAGTTGAAGAAAGACATTTGAACATATATATGAAAGACAACATTATCTTCTTCTCAAGAGGAGCTTACCAAAGACCAAAGAGAAAAGAAAGGTAGAGCCAGGTCCTATGGTATCGCTAAGAAGTCTCGTCTTTGGTGATTTAGTAAGGTAGTAGGCCAAACAGATTTTCAAACATTGAAATGCTAACTGAGTCTAGAGATTTCAACAGCTAAACAAAGAAGATGTGGTTGCTTAACTATGCTCAACAGGAAGCACAAAAGGAAACAAAAGTTTTGTAGGAACAAATTTTACAGGAACATAATTGAGACACAATACACCTCATAAAATAGAAAAGAAAACAAAAAGCGTCAATGTAGCTGCAATCAGACAGGCTTCCGAACATATTAGTAAGTAGGGTTGAACAGACCTTTACATCTTACACTGGGCAACATGGTATTTCAATTCAGAAAGGAAGAATGCATAGGAGAGAATCAGGTGATTGCATTTATTACATCACCATATAATTTAAAGGAATTGGACTATGCCACAGTAACAAAAGATTTTAGCATATCAAATGTGAAGATAGTATCCGAGGCCTCCCTAAAGAGACACACAACATCATTTTCTCAAGGAACTAAAATAAAGCTTCGAGGAGAAGAACATTAAGCACAAACAAAATTTTTGAACAGTGCATTAGTTTCTTAGACATTTCATCCAAGGAGAATAAATGGCTATAAAGAAACTGGAAATAACGAATAAGAATAGAGAGAGATCATACAGATGCCGTAAGGATAGAGCCAGTCAAACCCCCAAAGAGAGATCCCTTGCTACCAGAGTCGTTATATTCAGTATTCTAGTAGAGAAAATACAAAACCTTTAGTGAAATTGACCAAAAAATCCAAATATAGAAACATGTGTGTCATGAGATCAATAACTTACAGGCGAAGAGGCAGCCTCCTAGAAGAAGAACAGCTGTTGGGACCGTGATAGATGATTTTAAACAGCTTAAAGCCATCACTGCATTGCGAGTTGTTAGTAGAATCAGTTAAGTCAACTTCTAAATATTCCAGACTGTAATGTTGATACCCTAACTTTTAATCAAATACTTTAACAAAACCAGGAGATCTAGAAATAGAAATAAAGATGGCACTCACGATATCAACTGAAGTATCAGGATGATGGTGACGGTGATGATGATGTTCATTTGAGTTTTTGTTCTCCTCACCTTTAGTTTGACCATGCACTCGGCCTGTATTGTCCTTCTCTGGATCTACTTCCTTCATAGTTAGTATTCTCCGTGCAAACTTTCTCTATAGTGAATAAGCAGTCGATTTTATAAAAGCTATAGTTTGATTCCATGTGTGTTTCAGTTAAAGGTTCTTCAGGGATTACTTACTGCATGTTCAAGAAGCTTAACACGCAACCCATTTCTCCAGTCTTGCTCGTTATTCAATGTAAACCCATTAATTACAGCAGATAAACACACCCATTCCTTCCGAAGAGGCTAACTAAAATATCATACCTGTCGGGTAACTTTTATTTGACACTAACCGCATTCTCAGCTGTCTCCCTAGTTCCATATTCCAAAAAGCATGTAACTATAGCCATAAGAAGAAAATCCAATTATTTACGTGCACATAAATTATAAAAAGACGTTATTGTTATTCCATATAAGAAAATACTTCGTGAAGTTCCTTACTCTGGTTTGGATGAATTTGTCTTTCTTACAACCCTTCTCTGATTCTTCAGCAGCACTTGGATCACATATGGATACACTTTTAATACTAAAGTAAGAATTGTTCTAATCAATGCATAAATAGTTATAGGAAGGTACGTACTTGACAACTCCTATGGTGTTGTGGTTATTGCATTTATAGGCAGACCTATGATGTGGCTACTCGGGTTACTTTTGTTTGACATTCACTGCAGGCTATGAACTTGGAGAACACCATCAGTCCAGTGAAGCATTCAAAACTCGCTACCTATATAAGTGTAATGATAATTAGTTATTGGAAGGTAAATATAAGAATTTGTTAAAGTGAGAAAAATGAAGAAATCAAAAGGGACGATGTTCAATGACAAACAACGATTGCATATGGTGCCTACTAATATGCAATATGCAGGTCTGATCATGTACTAACCTGAGGATTCGTGGCCGAGGGAAGCTAATATTTAGCACAGAAGACCAAAAGGAAATAAAAACAGAGGAAAGAGGGTCTTACAGAGTTGGGAAGATGGGGGGGACGTATATTCCGACGATCGGAGGAATCACAGATTCCACCGCCACCATCACTTGACCTGTTGCATGTGATCAAAAGAATTTATACCATGAATTTCATATATTGATTTTACAGAATCCATACCTGCAACTTATATAAGATAATAATCACATTCTATACATTATTAAGCTCTTACCTTACCCATTATAACAAAATAAGATAGGGAGAAAGGGAAGGGAAGATTACGTGGTTGTACTAAGCATCTGAGCGACTCGGAATAATCTTTATCCAGTTTATGCAGCTCCACAACCACACATGTACCAAACAGCTCCAATTTAAGCATGAAAAAATTTGGGTTAAGATTAAATGGGAGTCGTGAGGGAGAAAGATATGAACCTGGTGGTGAAAAGCTTGACGGATTGATTCCAATACTTGATTGATTTCAAGTAATCTCACACGAAATCCTAGAAGACCAACGAATTCATACATAATCCAGTTCGAGATCTCTTTGTTAGACACTGTAAGAAGACAAGGATCAAATATAAGATAACAGAAATTGGAAGCTTATGTGTCTATACTAAGCATCTGAGCAGTTTCGAGAGAGTCGGAATAATCTTACCTTGTTTCTGCACATCCGAACCTACTAAAAAGATCCGACGAATGCAATGCATCATACAACTTCATAAGGGGAGATGCATGATATTGAGAGAGAGAGATAGAGAGAGAGAAGAGAGAGAAGAGATGGAACCTGATTGATTAGGGGAGGCGCATAGAAGCTTGCACACCTGCTGACCCCAAATCCAATGCTTCGTTTCTTCGCACTGATCGAATCCTTACTGATTAGCGCCGAGATGGCGGAAGAGGAAGGAAACTGCTTGGCCCGTTGGCTTGGTGATTGAATCTTAAATTTTTGAAGTTATGTATTTGTTTGAAACATTGGATCTAAGGGAAGAATACGAAGAGAGATTGACGGTGCAAATAAAAAGTGATGGCAGGATTTTCGTAACAATTTCTATTTTCCAGAGAGCCGAAGGAAGTAGAGAGGAAACGTGTCACTATGTTAGCAGCTGCCATGTTTTGATTGGTGGATTTTTTAATCTTACGTGGAGGGTTTGAGAGTGGAGGATATTCCATTTTTAGTATTGTTAGATATTGGGGTTGATTGGTAAGTGCTGTGATTTCATTTTTTGACTGTAGAAATATTACTGTGGTTTTTATTGCTTTGGCTTTAGATTTTTAATTTTTAAAAGTCTTTAAATATGGGCTGTAGATTTTTGTCTCTGCAGAGAAATTGTAAAGATATAATTTCAAAGAAGTGCTGTGGATTTTATAAAAAAGCTGTGAACTTAAAAAAAAATAGAAATCAAGATTGGTGTAGATTTAGTGCTCTAGAAAAAAATGAGGCTGTAGAGAGCACTCACAGCCACTACCAATCACACCCATTATATAGATAACTATACAACTGATAATTTTAATAGTATACACCATCATAAATTATAAAATTCACTCATGACATAGTAGTTTTAGACCAAATACAATGGTGATACTCCCACATGAGTCTTTAATCATATTTTAAGCTTTTTTTTTTTTCAATAGTTAAGGATTCGGATCTAAAATACTCGTCCAATGGTGATCCCGAAGAAGGAGTCCTTAGGAATAAAATATTTTTTTTTTAAAAAAAAAATTAAAATTGAAATTTTATTAATTGCATTATTAAAAAAAAAGATACAATGATTGAATAATATTCCAAAGAGAACTAATTATTAATCTTGATTACCAAATTTATTCCAAATGTTTTCGATCAAATCATTCTTCAATCGATCATGAGTTTGCCTATCACGAAGATCATTGCAGTCGGGAAATGTATCATTGAACAATGTAGGAATTTCGTTTAGGACCTCCGAGGTTCTGGAAGATTCTCCTTCTTGAAAATCTGAAATATTAACCTGGTTTGTATAACCATCTCGTTCATCTTCAACTATCATATTGTGTAGTATGATACATGCTCTCATAATCTTCCCTATCTTCTCTATGTCCAATGTACGAACCGGGTTTTTCACAATCGCAAACCGAGCTTGCAATACTCCAAATGCCCGCTCGACATCTTTTCGGGCTGCTTCTTGCCATTTAGCAAATAACGCTTGTTTGGGACATTGAGGGAGTGTGATAGATTGGATAAATGTTGACCATTTTGGATATATACCGTCTGTGAGATAGTATGCCAACTTATACATGTGTCCGTTGACCATGTACCTTACCCTCGGAGCTCGACCTTCTAAAATATCGTCAAAAACAGGAGACCGATCGAGGACATTAATATCGTTTAAGGTACCTGGAAGACCGAAGAAAGCGTGCCATATCCAAAGATCTTGTGAAGCTACAGCCTCTAAAACAATCGTCGGTTTTCCGGATCCACGTGTGTATTGTCCTTTCCAAGCGGTTGGGCAGTTTTTCCACTCCCAATGCATACAGTCAATGCTCCCAACCATCCCTGGAAAACCGCGTTGCTCTCCAATATAGAGTAGTCGTTGAAGATCCTCCTTTGTGGGTCGTCGTAGATACTCATTGCCAAATAACCACTACAAGAAAACAGCGGTATTCTGATGGACATTCTGACGGAAAATGAAATCCTCGGAATTTCCCGAGAAATTTCCGAGGAAATTCCGAGGAAACCCAAAATTTGGGTTTCTTCGGAATATACCGACGGAATTCCGAGGAAATATCAATCCGTCAGAATATTCCGAGGAAATTCCGAGGTAGTGACAAGAGTTAGTAACCTGTCATAACCATTAAAAAACAATCAGTAATATGATATATTTACACAAACGATCAAGTACACAAACATTTCTACCTCAAAAGCAAGATTGAAAATAGATCATATCATTTCGGACATTAGTTTGAGCATGAGACTGTTTTCCATATCTGAGAGAGTTTCTTTCTTAGCTAGTAAACGATCAAGAAGCTTTTGTTTAGACAGTTTTTCCTTAATTTCTAAAACCCCTTGTAGCCTCGACAACTCCTCCTCCCTGCCACTCTTCTTCTTCTTGGTACTAGCTTTCGCCGCTTTAACCCCGGGAGGTCTAACTTCTGGTTCGACACCTTGGGCTTCTTCTGTATCCACCTCCACAGCTTGTTTAAGGACCAATAAAATCAACAGCAAAGAATGAGTAAGAACAATTTAAAAGAAAAATAATCAAAAGCACATGAACGAGAAGGTAGCAAACCAACGACAAGGAACAAATACAATATCAAAAACAGTTAAGAAACGGCAATCGATTGAAACCCGATACGGTTTCAATCCGTATAAGACACAGAGAGGAGATCCGAGACCGATACAAACCAAAAACGTTTCGAAACCCTATCTAAACCCCCAAAGAATCCCGAAATCGATTTATCCCCAAATATTTTTGAAACCCTAATTTGAAAATTTTCTCAAATCGGTCGAAATCCGAGAACCAAACCCTTAATACAGAACAAACAAGATGGAGAGTGATCTCTAATCGATAAATCTACGAGTTAAAGCTTCGATTTACCTTACACGAGCCGAGGAAGAGAGATCGAGCAAAATCGTCTCGAAATCGCCTTTCTCTCGAGAAGAAATTTTTTTTTTTTGCTTGGCTCGAGAATGATTTTTTTTTTCGACCCTACACAAACCAAAGACAAAATCGACCCACTCACCACGTGACACGTTGCTAAGGATTGAATCCTTAAGTCCGCTGCGACGGACCAATCCTTCGTCGATTTATCGCTAATAATAGTATTTAATTACAATTATGCTTAAGGATTTGTCTTATGGACCGGATGAAATCCACCGTTGGACATGGTCTTACTTATACTATATTAGAGATCTCATGCAAGTTTTACTCTATTAATTAGTATATTTCATCTTATGTGAAACTTGAAACTCGGGCCTCCTAATATATAAATATTAATAAACTTATGATTAAACCACTGGTCTAAGCTGATTTCCTCTTGTGTTACATCTTTAACCCATTGTTTTCACTGTTAAGGAAATAGATTTTGGATTCAGAACAAAAAAGTAGAAACCAAAGAACTAATATTATATATCTTGAGGGACCCTTTGGGCCCAATACGGAGAATCTTGCTAACGTGTGGCCACTGGTGGGATTTACATGGGGTGATCACCAGCCCTTCTGGATGCCTCGACGGGCTCCCCGGCTAAGCTCCGGTGGACGGTCATTGGCGCTAGTCGGATCTTTTCGAGGCTCTGGATACCAGGATCATCAAAAAAAAAAAATATATATATATATATATATATATACATATATATATTAACAGTAGGCCAAAAACAATTATCCTTTAAATCCTACAAATTTATGTTCTGTAGATATATAAAATTTTGGGATCTGTTAAATAATTGTAACTTTTTAACAAATAATTGTAACTTTTAACAAATAATTGTAACTTTAAGAAGTAAAATTTTAATTTTAACAAACAGCTGGGGTACTCAAGCATCTCTTGCAAGTTTGATTCAGCGCAAATCATCCAAGCCGTTAACTCTGTTTCAGCAGTTTTGGAACTTTATGGCATCACTGCCGAAATTAGCTCTATGGTCATCTCTTTTCGCTGGATCTCACGTGTGAGTAACAGTGTTGCTGATAGGTTAGCGAAACAGGTCCTGGCCGATGAGTTTGTCTTTATGTCTATCACCAAACTTTGAGATTCATTTAATATAAGTTTGTGTTAAAAATCAGCATTTTAATAAAATAACAATTAGTTATTGTTTTAGAATGATAATTTAATTGAATCAACAACATTTCTCTCAAGTTGGTTTATAAAACATCAAATCGAAGAATAATATTTTTATTGGGACCATAGACAATTTAATAAAAACTTTAATAACTTAATATTTATAATTAAAGAGATATATAAAGTATGTGTATTAACTTAAAACTTGAGATGCAAATTTGGGGGCAACACCAAATGTTTTATTGATTTATGCCTAGGACTGCCCATGATTCTTATTAGAGCTGTTTAAGTTGGTTTTCTTCTGATGAACCCCACAATAGCATTGGATCTGGGCACAACCTAATAAAATATCGGCCTTCTTCAGAGACGTCAACCATAGCGTGCCTTTCATAGTTCGATTGGCTCTCCTTGTTGTTCTCGATGTCGACTCCTGGGGTTCTGTAATGGCATCACCTGCTTTCAAGGAAGAGCTTTCTCTTCTCGGTTCGGTCACTTGTTTTTCAAAGAGTTTCACTTCTCCTTCAGTTCTTCATTTCCCTTCTCCCAAGCTCTGGCAGATAACTTCTTCATTTACTTGCTCTCTCCACCGCATCCTTTGTGTCGTGCAGCCGGATGGGGAGCTGCATTTACCGGCTGCGCTTGACAGTAACTTGTGCTTTCACTTTCAGCGGTGTTTCCTCAGGTCTACATTTTTGTCGTCTGCTGCGTTAGCTTGGGCCCATTTGTCAGCTTCTTCCTCCTCTAGTGGAGCTCCGGAGCAACAGCTAGCCGCCTTTGTCGATCCCTGCTTGAGCCACTTCGGTGAGTGCTTGACTGAACTTGCCTCTAGCTATTCTCTTAATGGTCTGGTTACTCTAGTTGTCAAGAAGCTTGGGTGGGAAATTTAATTTGATGTCTCTTGTCCTATAATGTTTATTAACTTCAAGGTTCACCATCGTTGGCAAGCTTTGAGTTAATCTCTTTGTGTCTTGGGGTTTTTTTAAAACTTTTTGCGTTCCCTAAGATTCAGAATGGCTCTAGAGTAGAATCTGGTTGCGATCCATTTTGTAACCAAACATTCATCTTGATTAATGACATTTACAATTTAGCAAAAAAAAAGTTATTGGTCATTCGTTTTTAAAAATTCTGGAAGTTTTTTATATGAGTATAGATTTCCAAATTGCAGAATTTTTTTTATTAAGTTATTAAAAATGTTTATAGCTTCTAAAATTTCACATCAGGCCATGGCCCAGATAAATTCTGAATCAGAGAGGCATGTCAGAACTAGCCAACTAGGGTTTAAGAAAAAGAGGGCGATGGGTTTTAGGAGGAATCAATAAACGATGGACTTGCGTTAAAAAAAAAAAAAAAAACATGGACTACACTCCGGATCCTTTGGTCACAAGGAATGCAATGCAATGTATCTTTTGGTTAAGAGATTAATGAAAGTACAAATGCATTGTATCTTTAATTCGTTATTTTGACCTTAACAAAAATAATATTAGCGCACTAATTTTCAAAAATAAATAGAAAAAGTTTCAAAAGTATGTTTTTTGAAACTTTCAGAAAATTATCAAAATTTTATGTCTAAATTTTGTCCCTTTTGTTTCCCATTTTACTTATCATTCCAAACATTTTTTCAATATGCGAATCAGTCATTAGTTGCATCTTTACATTCAGAAATCGGTTTGATATTTCTATTTCCTACTGGAAATTTGACGGATTAACTCGAAACAACGATCTTCTAGATTTGTTAGTTAACAAGCAAAGCGATCTTGTAGGGGTTAAAAGACGAGAGTGCCTGCCCTTTTCTTTCAGGTGGGACTTTCTCACCCTTCTCAGGTCCTGCAATTCCTTATGTGTGAATCAGGAGCGGACGTAGGTGAAGACGTACGGGGTCACGTGCCCCCGTCTCTTTTTTATTTTCCTTGCATAATCTATACAATTCATGCAATGCTCCTCTAAACCTACAACTAAATATGCTGAAATAAAATTATGTGCCCCCGTCTAAATGGACTCCTACATCCGCCACTGGTGTGAATCAATGAATTTTTGTGTTAAATACTTGTAAAATGACAACTAATTTATGGTGATTTGGTTAGACAAAATTGGAGAAATATATTATACTTTATTAGATAAATCCGAAGTTGGACTAATCGTTAGTATTGTTAGCCTAAATATTAGTTGGATTTCCGCCCATACATTTTCTAGTTAATAGAGAAAAAAGAAAAATGCATCGTTTTATCTAGGCCTGGAACTTTTATCCGAGATCCGGATTCGATCCGTGATCCGATCCGGAT
>NC_027752.1:18873395-18873992 GCF_000695525.1 Brassica oleracea var. oleracea
ATTCCACATATAATTAGTAAATGATTTTTAATATTATACAAAATTAATTATATAAATTAAAATTTTGAAATTTAAAACTGCATAGTAAAATTAAATTTGTATATGAATATGATTTAGTATATAAACCGGCAAACAGAACAAACCGATTAATTTAAATATAGTAGTATAATTATATGTAAATTATATAATATAAATAATAAGATATAAATAATTTATTTTATTGATATGATCTCCATACTTAAAATGCTGATTTTAGTTATTCAATTTTTTTTTGTTTTAAGTTAAAGCTTTTTTTTCTTTTTTATCAAATTAAATAAAATTTAAGTTTTTCGTTGACAAATATGTGTGCTACCATTTACTTATTTAATAATATAATGAATTACTATTTTCTTATTTTTATTCTATTAAAATATTATTATTAACTAAATATGGTTACTAATTATTTTCATGTTTTAATAAAGCCGATATCTAATCAAATAAAGTAAAATTCATAAAATGTCATAAAAGTGAATATATTCATAGTTTTTGGTAGTAACCGGAAAACCGACAGTATATAAACCAAACCAAACCAAAGTAGATATGGTTTTAATATGGTAG
>NC_027752.1:18874092-18876164 GCF_000695525.1 Brassica oleracea var. oleracea
AAACTGATACGGATGCGGCTTTATTTCCTAGAGGTGGCATCGACACATCCATATGATCGCCACATCCTAGGTTCATGATTTTTACTATCTCTGTCATTTGTTTTATTAAATGAACGATTTGATAAAATCGAGGTAAATAAATCATCTTAAGTGTTACATATATATCAATATTAGGATTATCGGTAACATTTCATGGACTTTTTCATTAGGTTGTTTTCTGATTGTAAATTGTAACTTGATTCACAAATAAAATCTAAGATAGATAATCAATTTGAATTAGAGAAGCATGATCACTTGTATGCAGTCTAATTAACCCAAGATAAACCAATTTCATTGTTAAAATCAGCTGTACAAAGTTGCAGAGATATTTATAGATCCTAATATATACATAAAATCAAGGTAAGCTTAAGCATCAATGTGATTGACATGTGTTTTACTGCTGTTGAATTCTCTAGGGAATTCATTCCTACCGTTGAACTGCAAAAATACATTAAAACAATAAATAAGTTTAGATATTAAGATGAATAAAAGATCTATTTTACCTGAACTTGTTGCTCCAACAACTCATATGCCGATTTGTGAATTAGTTGAATGACTTCCCTGTCAAACATTACAAAAGAAGTGGTTCCTGTATGATCCAAGACTTTACAATGAACCTGATATCTGTGAAAATAAATTATAGTTTAGCATACTGACAAAAAAAAAAGATGATATACATTGCTTAATGACAAACCTTGTTTTTGTAGAACAAACAATTGTCTCGCATCCGTCACATGAGAACTTATCCATTTCTATTTCTTCAGTTTCAGGGTTTAAGTAGGGGTTTACCACCAAGGAGCCTCAATTTTAAGTGCACATATTGTTGCATATCTACAACACCTTGTTTCCTACAGATAAAGAGAAAATTTAAATGAAATGGCTGCCTATGTAACTGATTAAAAAACTTGATGAAAGAGTACAAAATACAACTTACCTCATATGATGCTAACAGCTGAGAAATTGTTTTGCGATTGTCAAATGGAATATGATCCGAAGAAACTTGGGTACAATTTGACAAAGTCAAAAGGGAGCCAGATGATGTTGTCGACATAACATCTTTTGACATTCTAGTATAGTAAAGTAATATCAGAAATCAGAAATAGAAAATTATAATAGAATATGATTTAAAAAATAAACCGAACTACTTACTTTTCTTTGAATTCATTTATCTCAGCAATGTCAGAATTAATGAACAACTTTGTTGAAGCTTTCCCACTTTGGATAGTGAGTTTTCTTTCAAAAACAAATGACATACATTAATATTTGTCTTTTTTAATAAAAGTATAGTAATATGAACAGATTTACCATTATAAATATTAATTCTCATAAGACTGCAAAGCAGAACTATAACTCCACCAAAAAAGGATTGAACATAGGAATGGATGTCTTCAACATATTTTTCCCAAAATATACAATTAATGATTGAATCACTACAAAAAAAACATGTTTTAAAAAACGGTCAATATCAATACACTTTAAAAAGCATAGTTACAAATTTCAAGAAAACTTACCCACAATCCTTGAGTTGAAGATTTAAAATTTTACATGGAGCATTACGAACTGTAATTTCTTTCAGATCGCAAGGTCCAACAATTTCTCCAATTACATCTGTGGAAGCAAAAAAGATTTCATAAATACATAAAACAAAATCTAAACCATTATATATAACTGTCGGTTAAATCACATACCTACAAAAACTTTCTCATCGTGCTTCTGTGAAAGAAGGTCATCAAAAGATATGCAATTAAAACGAAGTGAATCGTTTGGAATCTTCTCGCAATTCTTCTTAACGTGTGTTGACCAAGTGAAAAATATCTTGAAAGGATGTGGTGTTCCTCTGTAATTCCCGAGATTAGGAGACAACTTAAAGTTCATCAGAATACAACATTTTCCTTCTCCCAAATCGTCCTCGAACTTGGATATCAGTTTTCCTCTAATGCAAGCTTGTATACGATCTCCCTGTTAGAACATGGTAGAACTATCAGAAGCATATAAACATAAACAACTCAGGATTCTATTATGTACCTTATCAT
>NC_027752.1:18876267-18895601 GCF_000695525.1 Brassica oleracea var. oleracea
CACTATACCTTTTGCTAAAACGATAGTGGGTTTTTTTCCGGCGATAGGTTTTCATATTTGTATATATAAGAGAGGTAATTGATGATAGAGTATCAGATCGTGAAGTTGATGGCTGGATTTACGGGATAGTGGGGAAGAAGGTGAAAGATATTGTGCTTGAAGAAAAAAATAAAATAAATTAAGAAATAGTTTTAGCGGATAAAAGTTGTACTCAGATTTCCAAACTAAAAAAGGGAGTTGTCACGTGTATTGAACAAATTATATCTTATTGGGTTTATGACAAAACCAAAATTGTATACAGTTACATATTTTTCAATAAAAAGATGTTTTCTTTTTTAGTTTTTAAAGTAAACAATTTTTTTCAAAAAAGAAAATCTTAAAAGACAGGTGTAAAAAATATTAGGTTTTTCATTGTCATTGTTAAAAAATAAAAGACAGGGTTATAAAGCATAAAATGACACAAGTAATCATTTAGAAAAAAAAATTAGGTTTTTCATTGTCATTGTTCTAGGATTTTGCTTTTGAAAGCGATTCAACATTTCTGCTATAAGGGTAAGTTTGTGACTTGTTATGAAATTGATCGTTGATCGTATAGTGATTTATGTATTGAGAGGTTTCTCCGAAACGTTGACGACTAAAATTGTGAAGAATCGTCATCAATTTGAACCCTTTTCGCAAATTTTATAATATGATTCTATTATGACATTTATGGTATGAGGGAAACATAAAATCATTAAATATGCACATCTTGGGAAGTCTGATTGATTACAAGTACTACTGTTATTTTTCAAATACTTTAGATTTTTGAATTAAGAAAATGTAAGAAGTCAATGTGGGTTGAAATTTACCGTGGTTTAACCGTGTGCTTTCTCGATAAGTATTGCAGAATGCACACTCGGTCTAACACACTCGGTCTAACTTTTATAGCATTTTGAAACTTGAAAAAATCATATCACTTTATTGTTGCTTATGTATCCAGTGATTAAAAATCAGTATAGTAGTAATTGGTATGTGATATTTAAATACCTTTAGCATGATGGTGGAATCAAGTGAGTATCCAGTTCGTCCTGGTACAAAAGATTGTCAGTTTTATCTAAGAACTGGTAGATGCGGCTACGGCGAAAATTGTTGCTACAATCACCCAAAGGTAAGAAACAAAAACTATCGATTTAGCTTACTATAAGTTGCATTGTCCCTTATGGCTTACTGCTTTGAAACATTTTAATAGGAGATACCAACAGGGGAGATTAATATGCCAAAGTGTAAGGTACGAGTGCATATTGTAGAATGAATAATACCAAAACGAAGATAAGTTGTTCTAGTTTTTAAACCATTTTAGAGGTAATAATTTGCTCCTATATATGCAAAATTCGTTTCAGTTTTTTCTGAGAGGAAAATGTAAGAACGGCTCACATTGTGATTTTGATCACTCAAAGGAAGGGGATGGTGCAGAACATACGCGTCAGGTAATTTCATCGCAGTAACTTTACTATTCTTATCAGCCAAATGTGAAAGACTTATCTGAGTCTCTTCTTCAGGGCCAGAAAAGATACAAAACTGAGTCAACGTCAAGGTCAAGTCCAAGTCCAGAGAAGAGGGTAACTAAATGTCATCTTTTATACTTTTGATTTTACTGTGATCCAAGAGAAAGATTCGAAGAGAATTTGCAGAAACATAGGCAGGAAGATATTGACAAGCAGAGTACAGAGGCTGAAGACATTCTGCAGGGAGAAAAATTGAGGGTAAAGAAACATAAATCAAAAGAATGATAATGATCAACAGAAACTAGTAGTAGATGAAACAGAGTACCTGTCATTTACTGTTCTTTCTCATTTGCATTACTTATTCTCACAGGAGATGCAAGAGAATGATAATGATCAACAGAAACTAGTGGAACAGAGAAAGAGAGATATTGAGAGGCAGAGGAGAGATGCTCGTTTGAGTCTTGAGCAGGTGTTGAATTGACTCATCTAACATTTCTCTAATTGGTTTTCTGAATATCACATGAGAGTTTTTTTTTTAAGTTGGTTTTCTGTAGATCAAAAAAACAGTTTATTTTGATGAAGCCATTCGCATCAGAGAGATATTAACAGAACTTGGATTCATAATTACAGAAGGCGATGGATTATAATAGTTACGAGGATACAAAAGAGAATTCCAGCTTCTTGGAACACAAGAAACTGATGCGTTGTGAAATTTTCGTAATTTTAACCTCGTGGTTGTTGTATTGATTAAACTACCGAATAAAGACTGAGATTGGGATACATTTGAGAATGTATGCTCGGGGAGATCTATACTATTATTTATGAAGTGATTTTGCTGATTTGTCACATTCTCCATGATTTTAGCTAATTTGCTTATTTATCGTATTATTATTAGTTTTTAGCTTAAATATTTAATTTATTAATTTATATTATTTAAATTTTGATAATCTTTATCTTTTTTAACTTTTATAATAAAATATTGTTTTCAGATAGCAGCACAATATATATGATCTCGTGGTTGTTGTATTATAATTCCAATTCGAAATTTCGAAATATTTAAATTAATAAATTAAATATTTAAGCTAAAAACTAATAATAATATGACAAATAAGCAAATTAGCTAAAATCATGGAGAATATGACAAATCAGCAAAATTAATTCATAAATAATAGTATAGATTTCGAAATTTTTAATTGGAATTATAATTATTTTAACTTCCACAAGTTTCTTATTAATTAGTTTTTAGCTTAAATCATTAATTAATTTATTTAAATAATATAATTATCTCAAAATTTCTAATTGGAACTAAAATTATAATTGTTTTAACTTTCACAAGTGAAGACCAATTCTTGTTTTCATGTAATGTAAGATGTTTTAAATTTTATAGTTTCATTTTTCTCATTCATTCCAAGTTGTATCGGTTATAGTCTTTTTTCATCCTCTAGGTATAGTGTTTTTTTGTTGTTTCAATTGCTTGAGTTATCTTCATGATATCACTTTCATTCTGATGTGAACGTTCTCTTTTCAGTGGTTCAATCATTTTGTGCAGATCAAACAATATTTTTTGTCAAACAATATTATTGGTGGAGTTGTTTGCATTAACGGCTATATGAACAACATCAAAGCTTAATCTATCTTTAGCTTTAGATCCTTTTTTGGGTTCTTAACATCTATATTTATGTACTTTCGATATTTGTTTTCTGTTTAGTTGGACTTTTATGTTTTTCTTTCTTTCGTTGAGTTTAAAAGACTAGGAATCAAATCGATTTTGTTACATGTTCTAAATTATTTAATGGTAGTTATATCACTTATATGTTTTATTACTGTTTAATTTATAAGAAAACTTATGCTTTGATATTAAGTTTAGAGAGTTGCTTATGTAATCATGTTATGAACATGTGTTTAATGGTTTAATCTCTAAAACGGCTAAAGTATATAAATTTTTAATGAATAATTAGATTTATCATTATATAATTAACTATAATAATAATAAAACTATCATTATCTATTTTTTTGTTTATTAAATGTAAACTTATGAAATATTTCGACAACTCAATGTATATATTTATCAAGTAAACCAATGAAATATTATCATTATGTCAATTTGTTTTTTTAAGTTTTCTTCTAAATTATCATTGAACTTTATTTTATTTTTACTTGGATTTGTGTGTTTCAATGTTTTTTGGTAATTTAATACATTTTCCTGGTTCAAAAATACAAAGTAGAGTAAGAGAGACCAAAAGTTCACATTCTTTGTTGTCCAAAAAAGAAGTTACTTTATTATGTGTAATATTTGATATGTAATTATGCTCTCATGATTTCATATTTTTATAGCTTTTCTTTGTACTAAGAAGACGTAGACCGAGATAAAAATTAAATAAAACTAAAATGATTAAGAATATAAAGAAAAAGTTATTGTCATATTTAAATCATAAGAAATATATTAATAACTATTAGTAACATGCGGGAAAAACACCTAGTAAGCCAGTAAAAACAAATAATAGACAGGTCCGGCCCTGAGAAAGTCCAAAACAACATGGGCCAGAACCACAAAAAAAATTGAGGGCCCGTAGAAAAAGTAATATTTCAAAATGAAGGTGAGAGGATTTGAACCCAACACCTTTTGTACTATCACTACATGGTTTAACCAACCAAACTACAAGAAATTATGTAAATTATTGGCCGACAAAATATGTATTTTTACAGGGTCAGAAGCTTATGCTTCCAGGGCTTCTGCCCAGGACCGCTACTAATAATAGATCAAAAAGTTAATATCATAAATTTTATTTTATCGTTACAATTTATAATTATAAACTTCTATATACTGTATTTCTGGTTTGATCATAACTACATATTTTTGAAATATATTATTGTTAACCTCATTTATAAACATAATTAATATATTTTAAATACAGTTAGTTCTTATGTACCTATGATTTGGTTAGTTGAATTGGATTTTATTCTATTCTATTGAAATAGAGTCATTTAAAAAAAAACTATTGTACAAGTTTGTTATAGTAAAACCAATTCATTAGCAACTTAACAAACAAAAATAAATAAATATATTTGATATTTTTCTTCTCTAGCTCATTGTTTACTGTTCTGATTTTGTCATCTATTAGCAATTGTTTATACCAACACGTTATAGATTTGTTTTCGATACCGGTCATACTATTAACACATTACAATAGTTTTCTTGGAGAATTCATATCGGTTTATATGATTATATCACTGCTTTAATCAATCAACTTTTTCTAAAAATACAAACATGTACTTATGTCAAATGTTATACCAATCTTTGATAATTTTTCATAGGTTGTTACACAAATGTTTGTATATGTCATATGTATCGGCTTTGTATATCACACCGGTTTACATTATTGTATTAGTCAGTGACATATTTCGTAATATATAGTATCAAGATTAAACTTAAGACAGTGTTCTTGTTTTATAGTATAAGATAGAGCGGAATCTGTGTTGTGCGCGGTGTATTTTTGATGTATGATTGCTATTTCAGGGAATGTTACTCTATATCCTAAACGTTTTTTTGTGCCGTGCTATCCTGTGAAGTTGTAAATGCAGAAACATGACGATGTTGAGAAGTTTAGATCCATCATTTCACATATGGGACATTACTCAGAAATAGCAGAGAAATCAGTGGAAATATTTGTCTCAGCTATATCATCTTCTAGATATTCTGGGTCTGGCTCTCGCGCTAGTTGTCTGAGTGCACCTCTCAAAGATATCCATAACACTTGTCCTTCAAAAGGGTGAATATTTTTACCTCTGGCGATTGATGCAATAATCTCAAAGAGATCTGTTTGTTGTCTTTATTCTGTTTTTGGCAAAAGTAGGTTCTCTTCCTAAACTAAACATCAGCAAGTTTGGTTATGCATCAAGCAGTTTGACAAAGTCAAGGAAATTGTCAATTTGGGAGCTCAGATTTGTAAGTAAAACCACCTCTTTAGGACAAAATGTGAGAGGTTTTATCATAAGCAAAAGGCTTTTGCAGCGGAAATAACTTTTTGGTCGCATTTTATTATATTTCATAGTTTTTCACTGTGCAGAATATTCTTGTTCACATATTCTTTACACAACAAGTTGATTCATAAGTCGGCGAAACAACCTTCAACTTGTCATCCCTTGGAAATTAATTCTGCTTTTGGATATATACTGAGCAATTACAGAAAATCATTTTCATAACTGGAAGTTGCAGAGACCCAAAAGCAATAGAGTGCATTAAATGTAAACTTGGGCCAAACTATAAACCTTTCAAGAGCGTTATTGAGAAAAGGACAAGCTAAATGGCTATATCAAATGATTTTGGGTTATTTGTTTTGCTTGCACACGTAATAAATTGGGGTGGAAAGAATTGTGGCTTCAAAGGAATGCACGTGAATGCAATGAAACACATCATCTGTAACAGTCCAATCAGATTCTGACGCTAGCCTATGATCAACCCACTCGAAGTTCCTGTTGTTCTCACACGTGGTCCAGTTGTACTACCACGTCATCTAACTTATTTTTTCCGTCTATCTGAACCTTTAAAATTTAAAAGAAAAAAATTTCTCAGCTACACCATGTATACTATAATACGGTGTAAACCATCCAAAGTATATAAATGTATCGATAACTACACAATGTATATGATAAATACATGTCACATATACGACGTTAATAAAAATATGGTACAAACATCATAACGAGGTTCAATTGATTTTAGTTAAAATAATTGGGGTCAGAGCATAATTAATTAAAGTTAAACTCCGACCCGAACCAAACGAAAAACCTGACCCAGACTTAACCATTTCCTCCCCCAAATCGATTTCATTTGGAAATCTAGGGTTCATCGTTCAAAACAGAGAGAAAGAGACCGAGAGAAGGAGACAGAAACAAAGAAAGAGAGAAAGAGAGATGCAATTTGGTGGAAGATGGAGCAATCAGGGAAAGGGCAAGGCAAATGAAAGCAATTTGTTTTGTTACTATGGATTGGTGGCGAAGATATCTCAAGCTTGGAAAGACAAAAATCCGGGTCGAAGGTTCTATGGGTGTGAAAAATTCAAGGTATAAACTAATTGTGAATCTTGTATGGTATAGTCATAGAGTTCTTTGGGAAGTTTTAAATTTTGTGTTTGTGTTAGAGTGGAGGTGATTGCGGGTTTTTTCAATGGTTCGATGAGGGAGAAGCTTTTGGATGGCAAAAGAAAGCTTTGATTGAAGCTAGAAACGAAATTTGCCAGAAGGACAAGACTATTATGGGATTGAAGAAGACCATTTCGATGCTTCAAAGTGAATTGGCCAAAAATGCCAAAGTGGAAGAAGACATCATTAACACCTTTCTCAAGCTCTAAAGACATGCTCATTATCTTTAAAAACCTTTGTAATGTTGTTGTTGTAATGCTTAACTATGTAATGGTTTGACAATGTTTGGAAATCAACTTCAGTTAGCAATAAAAAAATGAGTTTGAACTCATTGCTTTAACATCCAAAATAGGTGATCTTACATAACAAGAGAGACATCAACACTAGTTTAACATCCAAAACAGACATATCCGAACAGAGAAACGTCATATCCAAAGACCAAAGACGACATCGAAAGAGGAAAAAAAGACATCCGAGAGAAGAAAAAAACATTCTAGAGAAGTCAAGGTTGTGTAGCAGGTGGTGCAGTTGAGGAAACGTCCTCGATTGCTTGCTCATGTGATTGTTGTTCCATGTTGAGACGCCTATGCTTTCTGCTTTCATCAGACTACAACATAATAAAGAGAATCAAACACGAGAAAGAAAAAAGGTAGACAATTGCGACGACGACAATGTACCTCACGAGGACACTTCCTTGAGTTGTGGCCTTCACCACCACGAAGACCACAATGACCTATTCTTCCTTTTCTATCAACTTTGGTCTAATTTTTCTTCGGGGATTCACGCACTCCTTTAATCCTTGCCTTCCCCTTTGGTCTTCCAGGCGGTCTCTTGTATGGTGTTGCTTCAATATGGTCTTCACCAGATAGCTTCCAAAACCTTGGACCAATTACAGGCCCCAACCCATCCATGTACAAACCTCGCCACTTCGATGTCAGATAATAATCTGAAATATAATCTTCAACCTCGAAACCATTTTCACGGATAACAAATACAGCATGGCGACATGGGATTCCAGACAAGTTCCATTTCCTACAAGCGCAGCTACGACAAGGCAAATTCACCGTGTAACCATTTGAAAATTCAACACACTCATAAGCACCTCCTGTGCTAGGATAAGAATAGCAATGCTTAGCTTCATCACAAGACTTTTCAACCTCCTTTCTCGCCTTCTTTGTAACGAGACCCGTCTCATTTTCGCTGTCTTATATCTAGTAGCTATCCTTTGCATTGCATCTCTTCTAATCAACTCAAGCATCTGAATAAAAGGCTTCTTTCTTGGTATCTTCAAGGTCCTATTGAAAGACTATGTGAAGTTGTTGTGTGTATCAGAACAACACGAACCTATCCGGAAAAATGCCCTGCACCAAGTAGAACGATCCTTCTTCATAAGTTCTTCAGCTGCTAGCGGATCAAACTTTTTGAAAACGTCCAAACTCCTGTCATAGTCACCCTCGTTGTAGCTACTTGCAATGCGCCAGAAGAGAGGCTTCAGTGTATCAGACTTATGATTCTTCTTCAGATTAGAGTAGATGTGCCTAGCACAAGCTCTATTTTCAGCTCTTGGCAACTCGACAGCAACTCCATGAATCAATCCCCTATGCTGATCTGATATGATTGTCACAAGATCACCCTCGCCTAAACCCAAATCAATCTTCAACCTGTGAATGAACCATTGCCAATTATCATTGCTCTCAGAGTCGACCACAACCCATGCTATTGGGTATATCTGGTTATTGGGATCCCTTCCTATCGCAGTAAGAATCAGTCCTTGCAGAGAGATGTGCTTGAGGAATGTCCCATCTAATCCAATAACCGGCCTGCAATACTCCTTCCATGCCACGCGGATTTTGTCAAAACAGATATACATGGAGTGAAATGCTTTCGCTTCATTTGGTTTCGTTGTTGTATTGATCTCTATTTTGCTATCAGGATTTGAACTGCATTTAAAAAAAATTAAACCATTTATTCATAAGAACACTTAACCATAAACAATATTAAGAAAGCTTAAAATTAAAAAATGTTACCGTAATAGTTCCATCTCATAGTCTCTTAGCCTTGCAAAATGTTCATTGCATTCGGCCTGTAGCTTATCAAGAACAATACGCCTAGCAATCTTTGCCTGCTCGGGGGAGATAATGATGTTGTACTTCTCCCTAAACTCTTCTCTAATCATTGGAGTACTCATTTCAGGTTCCTTCCTAATTTTCTCCAACATAACTTCAGCAATGGCAGGACTTTTAAAGAGTTTACACTTACATGTGGGATGGCAAGTATGTGTGTTAACGTACACTTTCACCATCCATTTATGAATGGGTCTCTCTACTGAGCAGTATATACGCCACACACAACCTCTACCACTGCATTTAGCACCAATCTTTGTCTTCTCCCATCTGTCATAGACTACATTTCTTCTTGACTGCAGAATATACTTGATCACTTGCTTCTTGAACTCTTCACCACTGTAAAAGGTCTGCCTAAGACTAAAAACGCCATCTAATTCACCCTTATTAGCCATCCTCTCAGCTTGTTCCTCTTCATCATCAAATGACTGTTCCGTGTCTGGATATACCTCATCATCGTCTACAATCTCATCCTCATAGTTCTCATCCCTAAACATCTCAAGATCCTCTTCAAAATTTCTGTCAAGATCCTCTTCATCATCAGATTTATCTCTCGCTTGATACTCATCTTCACTCTCTTCTGCTTCATCATCACCATCAACCTCGTCGTTTTGTAGCTCCGCATCAACCTATCTACCATCAACCTCGTCATTTTGTAGCTCAGTCCTTGCAGTCTCTCTACCATTAACCTCGTCGTTCTGTAGCTCAGCATCAACCTCGTCGTCTTCACTAGTTTCAGGTTTCTCTATGAAGACATCAAGTTCCCCATAATAACGACCATTAGATGCCATCCTCTTTTTGTTTTTCTCTCCATTCTCAAGCAACTCCTTCTTCTCTGAGATATCCTCATACGGTAACTTGTACCACATTCTCCCCACACTAACTTTTAGAACAATGATCTTCAGGAATTCTTCAAAAACTTCATCACCATTGACTTCGAACTGATCCATAAAACCATCGACATAATTTAGCTTCCCATCTTCATCATATTTGAACACACCGGAATGGAAGCAATTAATCTTCACCGGTATCGAATCACTGTTAGCATTAAAATAGCATTAGAACATGGTAAAGCCATCAATTGATTCTAATAATCGAAGTAACCAAGCAAGGGCTCTTACCTCATTGTCGCCTTGTTTCTTCGATTAGCTCATCCGGATTCTAATTCACTGATATTGAATCGATAACACCAAACCCCTCTCTGCACTCTCTCTGTCTCTTTCTCTCTGTTTTGAACGATGAACCCTAGATTTCCAAATGAAATCGATTTGGGGGAGGAAATGGTTAAGTCTAGGTCGGGTTTTTCGTTTGGTTCGGGTCGGAGTTTAACTTTAATTAATTACGCTCTGACCCCAATTATTTTAACTAAAATCAATTGAACCTCGTTATGATGTTGGCACCATATTTTTATTAACGTCGTATATGTGGCATGTATTTATCATATACATTGTGTAGTTATCGACACATTTATATACTCTGGATGGTTTGCACCATATTATAGTATACATGGTGTAGCTGAGAAACTTTTTTCCAAATTTAAAATATATACTTTACTAGTTCGTATAAAACTAGAGCATTGGTAAAAAATATTTAACAATATTTTTAAATAATAAAATAGTAATTTCATATGAAAAGGTTCTTTCTAACTATCTTCAAAATAGTCATGACGGCTAAAAACACATACTCCTTCCGTTTTATATTAAGTGTCGTTTTAGAGAATTTTTTTCGGTACAAAATAAGTGTCGTTTTCGATTTTCAATGCAAAATTTATTTTTTTATTGGTTGAAATATGGTTAGGTGTATAGGTAATAGTGTTTTTTAATAGGAAATGTACAAAATTAATTGTTTTCTTAATCCATGTGCCGAAACCTAAAACGACACTTATAATGAAACAGAAGGAGTAACGTATATTCTTTAGTTATTTCATATGAGGGATGAAAAGGTTCTTTCTAACTACCTTGATAATAGTCGATAACTGTCGTAATCGGCTTCTCTGTTTGGTGGACTGGTGGTCGGATGAGATCTTGAACTGTTCGATGGATGCTCTCCGACGGATTGAAGATGGGTTGTGTGTGGGTGGTGGCTTCGTGACCAGGATGAGATCTCGACTTTGTTCGTTTGATGATCTCTCGTTTGGAAGAAGTTATGGTGATGAAGTATTCGTGGTGTTGATGCATGGTTCTTGGAGTGGCCCGGGGAGATGTCGTTCGGTTTCCGGCGTCTTTGTTCCCGGCGGTGATGATTGTGGTGATTTCACGACGCGTGTTTCCCTTGTTGTTGAGGTGTAAACACGTGTCTTGTCTTTGTTTATTTCTTGACGCGTGTAGTAGGATAGTGTCCCCTCTGTTTTTGGGCGGTTTATGAGCTTCTGGTCATGTGTTTCTTTTTTGGACCTTGGGCTTTACTTGTTTGTGTATGGGTTTTGCTTTTTTGGGCTACGGCCTTTTAATAAAACTCAAGATGGCAAAAAAAAAAAAAGTCATGACGATAACATTATATACCACTTAACATTAAAACCAAGAAAAACATTATGCATATATTTTTGCGCCCATAAAATTTTTTGCATAAACTTTCTTCGCCTTTTCTTATTTTGACGCTATTGTTGCAAAACTTTCTTCGTCTTTTCTTATTTGTGTGTGACAGACGAGGAATTTTATGCAATTATGTGGTTGCAAAAAAAACATATTGTGATCTAGGGATGGCAATTTGTACGTTAGCCCGCGGGCCTAACCCGTAAAGTCCCACTGCGGGGCGGGCTTGGGCTTACATATCTTAGGCCCAAGATATTGCGGGTCTTGCGGGTTGGTCAATTTCGGGTATTGGCCAATGCAGGGCGGGTCGACGCGGGTTTGCGGGACATTCGAGACCCGCGTGTCTTCTTCACTAGAGACATTTGCGTTCTGCTCACCGATGAAAAAGATGAGAAATGGCGACTGTGAAGGAAATTTTGGACCTTCTCTTCCACCCGTTGACAAAGGTCACCACCGGGCCTTATCTTCTTCATCGGTACCTTCTCTTCATCTTTGGTCTACAACCGTACTTCTTTTCGTAGAGAGCACCACCGGAGCTTCTCTTCTTCCTCGATCTACTACCATAGCTTCTCTTCTTCCTCGTTCTTCTTCCTCCATCTACCACTGTAGCTTCACCTCTTCCTCGATCTACCACCATCTAGTTGACTTGAAACATGATGGTTGTAGACTTTAGTGACAAGAAGTTATCAGTTTTTTTTTTTATTATTTCTGAGATGTTTTGTTTGAAACTTTGATTGATTTAAAGTTTTACTATTAATTGTCATTGGTATCAGATTGATTCAATATTACACTTTCAATCTTTAGTAGAGAAACCAAAGAAAGCGTGTACGCTAATATCATGTCTCATCTATCTTGTTTATCATCAACAGTGTCTTCTTCATTGTCAGTGATCTTCCTCGGACTGCCTTGATTCTCTTCCCAATCGAAAGGAATCAAAGAACGTTCGGAGAAGTTTCTTTTTTGCCTCCTCCTCGTACTCTCTGTACCACTCTGTGATTCTTCGTGGGCTTGTTGGTGCGCTTAAGAAGCAGCCAGTGAATTTTCTTTGCGAAGATGGAGCAGTTAAGCTCATCACTTCCATTCTTCTTTTTTTTGTCTTTTTGAGAACTGTTTGATTTGCGAAGAGTTATGAGATGTCTCAAGGTCAATGAGAAGAAGAAAACTAATGAGGACTGCATTTTCACTACCCGCGGGCCGGACCGCAAAGTCCTATGTAGCAAGCGGGGCGGGTTTGGGTAGAGGTTTAGGAACCGCGGGTTACGGCGGGCTGACCCGCAAAGATCCGCCAGAGATAGAGACCGCAGCGGGGCGGGCCACGGCGGGGCGGGTTGTCCTAATTGCCATTCCTATTGTGATCTATTATTTCCTTGTCGGTTTTAGAAAAATTATTAGAAGGAAAGCACGAGTGGTAGAAAAATTTGACCATCAGAAAAGAGCTGCCTAATCTAAGACCAAGCACGTTAGATTTGAATTTTTATATTGGCTGTAGAAGTATTAAATATGTAGATAGTATTATCGCAATTCGAATGTGAAAAACAAGCTTAAAAGTTTTTTTTTTTTGCAACTTTTTTTCTATTTAAAGTATGAGAAAGAAAAAATACAGGCTAGCCAAGCCTTACTGTTATGGGCTTCAGCCGAGTAGGAAGTCTAACACATCAAGTTACAAAACTTTAATCAAACAAAGATGGGAGCGTTAGGAGCCGGAGGATCGAGTAAGACGGTTGCAGCAATTAGGTTGTAGACTCAACCCAGAACCGAAACATAGTTGAGGCAGCTAATGAGTCAATAGAGCGGTAAGCGTTTCAGTGAAGTCTAGAATTCCTCTCGGCCCAGAGAGAGTAGATTGTTAATTTCCAGACCAAGCAACACAATTTCTTATACCACGCAGGACCAGTAAGAGATTGCAGAGCAGTGATCGAGGAGACCCAATTCACTGGCATAGTTAGACGTAGGCGCACTGAGAAGATCAACCACAGAGAGGCAGAGTAGGAGCACTCAAACAGGAGGTGATCACAGGACTCCGCAGTAGTAGTACAGAGGAGACAATTTGGATTCACATTCAGTCCCCATTGAAGCAGACGATCGGGAGGCGGTTTAGTGTTGCCAGCCAAGCGATGAAGTTATGTTTTGGGATTCCACCTTTGCTCCAAATAATCTGACTCCAAGGTACCTTATTGCCATGCTTCTTCAGTAGGCTGTAAATTTCAGCGGTACTGTATCTGTCCCAAATAGAATCCTCGACACACCAAATTATAGTATCTGGTTCTGTATTCAAATTTAGAGAAGATAGTAAAGCTTGGACTGTAACCTGCTTGTCTGATCTTGTAGGACGTACTCGCCATGTACCGTTGTGGTAGATGTTGGATAAGCTTGAGTTGCAAGTTTCCTTTTTCTTATTTAAAAGTTATGATTATCTATAAGGATTAGGATATTATGTGTGTGATAATACTATAAGGATTATGACATGTCTAAGTCCTATATATAGTAATGCATATTGTGATGCATAAGTGTGTGAGTTTGAGATATTAAGTTTGAGCTTTGTGATTGAATAATAAGAGAAGAACTTCTTATTGATATTGTGATTCTATATTTGGTATCAGAGCATAAACAACTATGAGTGATACGAAAGATGATCTCGTGCTAAGCACCAAAGATGTCGGGGCTACATCTGTTAAGCTTCCGATGCTTACTTCTTCAAATTATACAGTTTGGGCTATGAGGATGAAGATAGCATTAAAGGTGAGCAAAGTCTGGGAAACAATCGACCCTGGGAGCAAAGCAGAAGATAAAAACAATATGGCCATCGCCTTGTTGTTCCAATCAATACCTGAAGCTTTGGTTCTTCAAGTCGGAGATTTAGACAATGCAAAATCTGTTTGGGATGCTGTGAAATCACGCCATATAGGAGCAGAGAGAGTACGTGAAGCAAGACTACAAACCTTGATGGCTGAGTTTGATAGACTCAAGATGAAAGACGCAGACACAATTGATACATTCGTTGGAAAACTTTCAGAGATAACCTCCAAGGCAGCCTCCTTAGGGGAGACAATCGAGGAGCCAAAGATTGTCAAGAAATTCTTGTCAAGCTTGCCAAGAAGGAAGTATATTCATATTGTAGCTTCACTTGAGCAAGTATTGGACTTAAACTTGACAAGCTTTGAGGATATCATTGGGAGATTGAAAGCTTACGAAGAAAGAATAACTGAAGAAGAAGAAGACACAGTTGATGACTCGAGTAAACTGATGTACGCAGACTCGAGGCAGGAGAACTACGGCAATAACTATAACAATCGTGGACGAGGACGCAGTGGACGAACAGGTTGGCGAGGAAGAGGCCGCGCGCGGGGATCGTTTCAACAACAAAGGGACACGTATCGGCAAGGACGAGCTGGTGGAGGTGATGCATCTCACATTACCTGCTTTAACTGTGACAAACTCGGACACTATGCTACGGATTGTCCCGACAAACTGTTGAATCTTCAAGAAACCGTTGAGAAGAAGGAGGAAGACAACACACAAGAAGCAGACGCTCTCATGATGAATGAGATAGTTTACCTTAACGAGAACAAGGTAGATCTTAAGAGGCTTGAGGGTGAGGAAGATTCGATGGATATTTGGTACCTTGATAACGGCGCTAGCAACCACATGAGTGGTAACCGACTGTTTTTCTATGAGCTGAACGAAACGATCACTGGAAAGGTACGGTTCGGAGATGATTCCAGGATAGACATAATGGGAAAAGGTTCGATCCGTTTCATAGTTAGAGGTGGAGAAAAAAAAGTGCTAAGGAATGTATATTACATACCGGCATTACGAAGTAACATCGTCAGCTTAGGACAAGCTACAGAAGTTGGGTGTGAAGTTTGTATGAAAGATAATCAACTAAGCCTATATGATAGAGATGGACAGCTGATGGTTAGGAGTACTAGAGCAAAGAATCGATTGTATAAAGTAACTCTACAGGTCGATCTCATACAATGTCTACAAGTAAAGGGGTTAGGAGACAGCACGTTATGGCACGCACGTTTGGGGCATATTAGCAAGGATACAATGAGACTCATGGTACGTAAGGAGCTTGTAAACGGCGTTCCAGATATCGATCACAGCTCCGAGACATGTGTGTCCTGCTTAAAAGCAAAACAAACTCGCAAGCCGTTCCCGCAAGCTACATCATATCGAGCAAAGAAACTCCTTGAGCTGGTACATGCCGACCTATGTGGACCCATCACGCCACCAACCCCAGCCAAGAGTCGATACATATTCGTCCTAATAGATGATCATTCTCGATACATGTGGACGGCATTGCTAAAAGAGAAAAGCGAAGCCTTTGAAAAGTTTAAAACTTTTAAGATACGTGCTGAACAAGAAACTCGTACAGAACTCAAGAATTTACGGACAGATAGAGGAGGAGAATTTTGTTCTCAAGAGTTTCAAGTGTACTGCGAGAAGAACGGAATTAAGCGAGACCTAACCGCACCATACTCTCCACAGCAGAACGGCGTAGTGGAGCGACGTAATAGAACACTCCTTGAGATGGCTAGGAGCATCCTAAAACACATGAAACTGCCGAACCATCTCTGGGGTGAAGCAATAAGGCACTGCACCTATCTAATCAATCGAGTTGCTACTAGGTCATTGGAGGGATGCACACCATACGAAGCTTGTAGATCACGCAAGCCAAATCTCGGTCATATCAAAGTGTTTGGATGTGTTTGTCACGCACGAACCGAAAGCGTAGGAAGAAAGAAACTCGATGACAGGTCCAGAACTCTTGTCCACCTTGGAACAGAACCAGGATCAAAAGCCTATAGGCTATATGATCCTTTGAGCAAACGTATCATTGTGAGCCGGGATGTGATCTTCGAAGAAGACAAGAGTTGGAACTGGTGTAAAGACAACAACGGCGATTCTGGAGAACTTGAGTTTGATCTATCTCGGGTAATCGAGAGCACAAATGAAGCAGGGCCTAAGACTCGAGCTAATGAGGACAGAGAAGATCTTGATGATTACGTTGAAGATGATGAAGTTGAACCATTACCTAGACGATCAACAAGGATCATCACCAGACCCTCACATCTTGATGATTACGTTCTTCTCGCGGAATTAGAGGGGGAGAGATTGCTAATGATTATCAATGACGAACCATGGGATTACAATGAAGCGAGAAAGATAAAAGTTTGGGTTGATGCGTGCAAGGATGAGATTTGTTCTATAGAGAAGAACAATACTTGGGATCTTGTTGAGTTACCTGATGGTGTAAAGCCAATAGGCTTGAAGTGGGTCTTCAAAATCAAGCGCAATGCCGACGGGACTATCAAGAAATACAAGGCGCGGCTGGTAGCAAAAGGTTATGTTCAAAGGCACGGAGTAGATTATGACGAAGTGTTTGCTCCAGTGGCTCGTATTGAGACTATACGTCTGATCATAGCATTAGCTGGCTCTCATGGCTGGGAGATACATCATCTTGATGTCAAGACTGCCTTTCTCCACGGAGAGCTGAAAGAGAAAGTTTTTGTGTATCAACCCGAGGGTTTTACGGTCGCAGGAGAGGAACACAAAGTCTATAGACTTAAGAAGGCCCTTTACGGTTTACGGCAGGCTCCAAGAGCTTGGAATATAAAACTTAACCAGATCTTGCGTGGCTTAAACTTTCAAAGGTGCTCCAAAGAGCCCTCTCTTTACCGTAAAGAAGCAAGTGAGGAGCTTCTAATCGTAGTAGTCTATGTCGATGATCTCTTAGTCACTGGCTCATCCTCACGAGCTATACTTGAGTTTAAGAAAGAGATGGGAGCGAAGTTTGAGATGAGTGATCTTGGTCTGTTGACGTACTATTTGGGAATAGAAGTATTACAATACGATGGAGGCATTATACTTAAACAAGATAGATATGCCCGACGGATTCTCTGTTATGGGCTTCAGCCGAGTAGGAAGTCTAACACATCAAGTTACAAAACTTTAATCAAACAAAGATGGGAGCGTTAGGAGCCGGAGGATCGAGTAAGACGGTTGCAACAATTAGGTTGTAGACTCGACCCAGAACTGAAACATAGTTGAGGCCACTGAGGGATTTGCTTCGCGGAGGCTGTTGATTCTGTTCTTCACAGTACGATCCATGGAGGCAGCTAATGAGTCAATAGAGCGGTAAGCGTTTCAGTGAAGTCTAGAATTCCTCTCGGCCCAGAGAGAGTAGATTGTTAATTTCCAGACCAAGCAACACAATTTCTTATACCACGCAGGACCAGTAAGAGATTGCAGAGCAGTGATCGAGGAGACCCAATTCACTGGCATAGTTAGACGTAGGCGCACTGAGAAGATCAACCACAGAGAGGCAGAGTAGGAGCACTCAAACAGGAGGTGATCACAGGACTCCGCAGTAGTAGTACAGAGGAGACAATTTGGATTCACATTCAGTCCCCATTGAAGCAGACGATCGGGAGGCGGTTTAGTGTTGCCAGCCAAGCGATGAAGTTATGTTTTGGGATTCCACCTTTGCTCCAAATAATCTGACTCCAAGGTACCTTATTGCCATGCTTCTTCAGTAGGCTGTAAATTTCAGCGGTACTGTATCTGTCCCAAATAGAATCCTCGACACACCAAATTATAGTATCTGGTTCTGTATTCAAATTTAGAGAAGATAGTAAAGCTTGGACTGTAACCTGCTTGTCTGATCTTGTAGGACGTACTCGCCATGTACCGTTGTGGTAGATGTTGGATAAGCTTGAGTTGCAAGTTTCCTTTTTCTTATTTAAAAGTTATGATTATCTATAAGGATTAGGATATTATGTGTGTGATAATACTATAAGGATTAGGACATGTCTAAGTCCTATATATAGTAATGCATATTGTGATGCATAAGTGTGTGAGTTTGAGATATTAAGTTTGAGCTTTGTGATTGAATAATAAGAGAAGAACTTCTTATTGATATTGTGATTCTATAGTAGATGTCTTGAAGAGTGGCGTTTTGAGGAATACCCATTGAATTGGAGATGGAAGAAGACAAGAAAGTTAAGATGGCGCCCAGAGAAGACCAATTATCTGACCAGAATCGAACAGAGGCACCAGACCCCACTTTCACTTTGATCCAGCGGAAAGCCAGATCTCGGAGGCCTAGGAGTTTTTTTACAAACCATGGGTGGCGCTGCTTAGGCTTTATTGTCCAGAAGGTTGATAGCTCACCTCCAAGGATTTCCTGAATAAACCAAACAACCCAGATAGAGCCAGAGGATTTGAAAAGCAGCCATATCAGTTTTATCGAGCAAGCCTTGTTCCAGGCCCTCAGGTCCCTGCAGCCAAGACCACCCTCATCCTTAGAAAGCATTATCGTTTCCCAAGCAACTTTCGCTGAGTGTGCAGCTTCGGAGGAGCCATGCCATAAGAATGAACTGCAGAGGGAGTTTATCTTTGTGATGCAGGCTTTGGGTAAGATGAAGGTCGAAGTCCAGAAGTTAGTGATGCCGTTTATGACCGTATTGAGAAGGAGAAGTCTCCCTGCATAAGGCAAGCTTCTTGCACTCCACGAGTTGACTTTGTTCTTTATGAGCTGGAGTGTATATCAAACAGTTCAAACAGTTCAGTGACTTCAGTCAGTAAAGTTTTTGAATCGATAGGAACATGGCTAGAGGCATGTGCCGTCGGCTTATAATTATATCAAAGTAAACCCACGAGGACACTCCATGTCCAAAGGGATGGCTACAAGATATATATAATCATGTCAAGATCTTCATATGCTTTTAAATAAAGAATAAGGTTTGAATAATGGACTTCCATTCCATTTAATATTTAAGTTCTTTACTTGCACATGTAATTTATTTGGGATAAACTTTGACCATCTCATATTGGCGATATTGCTCTTCTTATTATTTTCTTTCACGAACAAATGCTAAAACGTTTAAACATTATTGAACTGAGTTATACAAACAAAACAATGCATATTTGGTTGTTAAAATCAGGGGTGGGGGTTCGGATATCCATTCGGATTCGGTTCGGATCTATTCGGGTTTCGGTTTTTCCACTACAAGAAAACTTGCTTTTAGCCACAACTTAGCCACAAAACT
>NC_027752.1:18895701-18897814 GCF_000695525.1 Brassica oleracea var. oleracea
CGTTTTGTTGTTATCAGTAGAAATAAAGCCACGATTTTAAGTGGCACAAGTTGTGGCTAATAAAACCACAAAAAATTGTGGCTATTTGCGTATTACATCCACGATTAGTTTTGTGGCTGTTTGTAGAATATTCTCTACGGTTTAAAATGTGGCTTTTTGTAGCAAAAATTGCAACGAATCCGAGTTAGCGCTATTTGTGGCTATTGTCCACAAAAACCGTCTGTGGCTAAGTCGTAGAAGCACAGCAACAAATAACAACGCTTATTCGATTGCCACAAGCCCGTAGTCAACGAAATTTTTTTGTAGCGATTTGTGGCCAAGCGTTAAATAGCCACAAATATTAAGCGATAGCCACAACATTTTTCATGGCTAATTACAGAATTTCTTGTAGTTTTCGGAGTCAAAGATTTCAGCATCATTCGGGTATTTCTAAAATTTGGTTCGGGTTCGATTCGGATCTTTGCGGGTTTGGTTCGGGTTCGGATAACCCATTTAAATTATTTTAAATTTTTTTAAATTTATTATATACTTTAAATTTCTCAAAATCTATAAACAAAATAACATATTACATATAAATTTGAATAACATATGTCAAAATACTTAAACTTAACATATAAATTGGTTTGGTTTGAATAGAGAATCGATATATATTTTAAGTATTTTGTGTTTTGAGTATACTTTAGTTATTTAGACATTTATTTTTGACTATTTGTATTTTTTTTTTTTTGAAACACAAACTATCTATATATACAAAGTTGAGGTTTTTCCTTCTTCCGACAAGTGGCAGAGAGTTTTTGCGGCACGTGTCATCTATGTATTTTTTTTATATTTTAGGTCATTCTCTTTTAGATTATTGCAATTTGGTCAAATACTTTCTAATCGTGAACTATCTAATCATTTTCGCACTAACTATTATCGTATGAAGTTTGATAATTTATTTTATTGTTCACTAAAATTCAAGATGAATAAAGAAATACATAAAATGATAGAAATATATTTTACATATTTAATTTATTTACAACTAAAAATAACATAAATTTTTATTATTTTTTATCATTTTATTAATTAATTTACCAATTTTATATTTATTTAACTATTAAAAATATAAAATAACCAAACTAACAAGAAAAAATTAGAGTGCAATACATAATCTAAACATAAAACTTCTCCAGTCAGAGAGAAAAAGCAAAATTCCATAGTAACATTAACTCAATAAAGGTTTGGAGCTGAAAAAAGATCAACAAAGAAGATTAACCTATCTCATCTTATCGTAGAATGTATTGGCTAGAACAAGCAGATGTCAGAAAAAAAAGATAAAAAGATAAAATATGAGACAAAACAATCTCCGGAACACAGCGGATCGCGATAAAACTCCTGCGCAAAAAACCAAAAAAACGGGTCAGAGAAAGAATAATCATCGGAAGAACAAAGTCACCACGAAAAAAAGATGCATGTCTAAAGCACCGGAAGCACAACCACCAGCTAAGAGATAAGAAGCACTTCACAAACTAAACAAGCACATACAAGACGCTCATGCTAGCGAAGAACCACAAAAATCTAAATAAAAGAAACCAAAGCTCCAAAAGACTAACTCAGCACACCTACACTAAGGGATGCATGAAAAGAAAATAAACAACCTGAATGAGGGAGAATGGAAGCCAACCACCGAGAAACCAAAGCTTAACACTACAAGAAAACATAATCTTAACGAGGACGGTTTTCCTCGTGAGTTCGTCGTAAAAGAGGCTTTACGACGAATTAGCGAGGAAACACGTTTGCTCGTTACTCATCCGTCGTAACACATATTTCCTCGCCAATTCGTCGTAACTTAGCGAGGAAAATATTTCGTCGTAAAGACGAAGTAGATCATTTCGTCGTAAAGACCACGTAAATATTCCACGTAAGGAGGTCGCTATATTTCCTCGTAAGTACCTCGAAACGCGTTCCTCGTAAATTACACGTAAATACCTTGTAAGTGTTTCCTCGCAAAATACACGCAACTACCACGAAAGTATTTCCTCGTAAAATACTCGTTTATCTTTCCTCGTCATTTCCTCGTAAATGTTTTCTCGTAAAATACTCGTTTATTATTTCTCTTCATTTCCTCGTAAGT
>NC_027752.1:18904125-18906045 GCF_000695525.1 Brassica oleracea var. oleracea
CCGTTAGCATCTCTATGCATATACATCCACTTCCGCAACTCGTAGATTGTCCCGGAGCCAGCCATTTTTTTTTGTTTTTAACGTTTTTTGTTGTTGGTGTTTAAAATGATGTTCAAACATCCATATTTATAGGAAATTTCGAATCTAGTAGTTTTAATTTTCCTATGAATTTACGACGAAAATTAATTAGGTGGCAACACCTACAAAGTTAGTGGATTCAAAATTTCCTCGCTAGATACACGTAAACTATTTCCTCGTAAATAACACGCGAAGTTTATGTCGTATTTACGTGGAAATAGTATTTCCTCGTAAAATACTCGTCAAATTACATCCACTTTACGACGAAACGTTTTTGTCGTTACTTTACGAGGAAATAACGATGACATTAGTTTTCCACGTAAGTTTCTCGTAAAATCGACGTAAATTTACGAGGATTGTTTTTCCTCGTTAAATTTGCTCGTTAAGCATGTGTTTTCTTGTAGTGTAAGCTTGAGACCGTAAACAACCTTCCAAGCGCACAAAGCATACACAAAGAAAAACACTATCCAAACCTTGAGTAAAAAATATGGCGAAAGGGATAGTTACGAGAGACGTGATCAGCGATGAAAGGTGCAACGAGATGAGAGAACAAAGAGATAAAAATGACAAAATGAAATCACCAAACCTTGGAGCCATCCTCGAGCTATGAATAGAGCATAAAACTCAGATCACCAAAATCTAGATTTTGAAAACTAAGACGAGCAGAGACTATTGACGACAAACCAGCGACGAGGAAAACATCATCAATGACAACTAAACTCTGACCCAACCCAACGAGATGTAGTTTCTAACCTTAGCCAAAACCTAAAGAAAAAGAAGACCAATATTGACCGAAATAACATACAACACCGTAAGAAACAATGGCACATCGTGGAGCTAATATGCCTGATCTATAAAAAAATACCATATAATCTCATAAAAAAAGAAGGTGAGGAAAACAAGAGCACGAATGTGAGTTTTTTCCCAGTGATAGTGAGAAACACTGCACACCGGAGAGGTAAACAAAATACGTGATGGCTCAAGGTCAAAATATGGGGGAGAATGCAAAAAACACCTAAAAAGGATAATGTGAAAAATCTGACAAATTAAAATACAATGTTGACGCCGTTAATCTTAGAATCAACAAATGCCTAAAAATAAAGTTATTGAAATTCAATATATTTTACATCAAAAACTCACTTCACCACTAACAAGTTGTATTATACATACAACAACACATTATTAAAAAGACAAACACATAATATATTAACTTATTATCTACTACTACCACTACAAGAAAACGTGCTCATAACAACGAAGATTTACGACGAAAATATTTCATCGTAAATTTACATGGTGTTTACAACGCAGTTACGAGGAGTCCAACTTTCGTCGTAAACGCCATATAAATTTACGACGAAATATGTTCGTCGTAAAATCCATGTAAGTTTACAACGAAAGTACGTGAAATGAGAAATACGTCGTAATCGTTACATCAACATTACAACGAAACATGTTACCGTTATATTTAGGTGAAAACGTGTATTCAATGTGCTTTAACTTACCTAATTTCCTCGTAAAGTCGTTGTAAATATTATGTTAAAACCATGTAAAATCCATGTAAAACATTCCTTGTAAAATCGTTGTTATATTTCAACTACCCAACTCAAAAATTTCTCTATATATGTTTCATTTCCCACAACTCTCTTCCTCACAACACACAAACGGAAAAAAAAAATCCGAAAAAAATCAGAAAAAAAGATTTAAAAAAAAAATCTAAGAAAAAAATGGCTGGTGGCGGTAGTATTTACGAGTTACGGAGTTGGATGTATTTGCACAAAGATTCCGACGGGAGGGTGACGAACGCATTTCTGAGCGGGCTAGAGACATTCATGCACCAGG
>NC_027752.1:18908968-18909420 GCF_000695525.1 Brassica oleracea var. oleracea
GGGCCTGGTAACTTCGTCGTAAATGGAAAAACGCGGGCCTGGTAACTCGTCGTAAACGGACGTTTCGACGTAATTTTGTCGTAAACCGAAAAACGCGCGCATGGTAACTTAGTCGTAAATGGAAAAAAGCGGGCCTGGTAACTTCGTCGTAATATTACGTCGCGTTACGACAAAACGTTTTCTATATATTGAGACGCCGAGAACAAGGCTGCCTCGTTCATTCCTCCCAAACTCTTCTGCTCTCCCTCTAAGGTACACTCTCTTTCCTCTTTTTTTTTTTAAGTTAGTTTAAGTGATTAATTAGTTAGGTAATTAGTTTAGGTGATTAGTTAGGCAATTAGTTTAGGTGATTAGTTAGATGACGGAATACTATAGTTTAGGTGATTAGTTAGGTAACGGAATTATTTTTTAATTATGTCGTCATAATTGATTAAATTTATTTTAATTTTTTT
>NC_027752.1:18910733-18920559 GCF_000695525.1 Brassica oleracea var. oleracea
CAACTTCGTCATACACTTCGAGACGGGATGAAGAGACTGCTCAGATGAAGGCTCGAATGGATAGCCAGCATGTTCGTTTAGACTCTCTTGAGGATTTGCTAGACGTGATGGCCGTGGGAAACCCGGTTATGCAGAGAATGTTGAGTGAGAGACGAGCCGCTCTTGGGTTGCCAGTACGAGATCCCCAGAAGTCCGATCCAACCCGTCAACAGCCGAGCAACCTCACGAACTACTTCGAGGATATGTAGTTTTTTTTATATTTCTGTTTGTATTATGAATTTAAATATTATTGTATGACTTTTAAATGGCTTTTTAAAATATGTTTTTCAATTTCATATTTCGTTTTAAAATTTAAATTATTTTAAATTCTGAATATTAAATATAAATTAAAATTTATCATATACTAATTAATAATAATATAATAAGAATCGATGTAAACTCCTCGTAAACATTACATGGAGTTTATATCGAATGTATACGAGTGATTAACGTCCAAAGATTTACGAGGGTTTTACATCGAAATGTTTACGAGTGATTTACAACGAAAGTATTTACGTGTGCTTTACATCGAAATCATTACGTGGGCTTTACCACGAAACCTTACGTGTCGTTTACGACGAATTCTTTCCTTGCGCTTTACGAGGAATATATTTCGTCGTAAACGTAACGAGTCGTTTACGATAAAACCTCCGTTACGACGGACGTTTAACAACGAAACGTCTTTCGAGGTTAATTCGTCGTAACACTCCGTTTACGACGAATTTACAACGAATACTGCCCTAGTAAAAAATATGTTTTCTTGTAGTGTACATAACATAATAAAACATCAAATAATGCTATTCACAAATAAATATTGACCACATAATCACATCATCAGAAAATAATATTTAAGAACAATAAAACAATATTCTACGCGCGGACACCCCCTAGTTTGTATATATTCTCAAGTATTTTGGATAACTTAAAAGTATCTTATATATTTTGGATGTTTTTAAATATGTATTAAATCTAAAAATAATTAATATATTTAGGTATATAAGTATATTTCGGATACATTCGGGTACCCATAATACTTCAGTTCAGATCGGTTTTGGTTATCTAAATACCAAAATTTTGAACCCATTCAGATACTATATCAATATCGGTTCGGGTTCGGTACTACTTTTTCGGATCGGATTCAGTTCGGTTCTTCGGTTTCGGGTTTTTTTGCCCCGCCCTAGTTAAAATACGTTAAAATAATTCCTTCTTTTCACGTTGCCGTCACCGGCAAGAAATGTGACCTCTCTCTCTCAATCAATTAGAACCGAACAGCTGGTTCTATTTGTCTTTATCTCGATTGCGAGCAAAATTATATTCCAATTTCTACAGATCTTCAAAATAAAAAATTATTCATTATACAATAGATCCAATTTCATACGCATAAACGCATAGTTGATGAACATTAGATCTCAATCTCTGCAAAGAACAACTACATATTATTCTAATAACGTATATTCTGGAATGATTTTCTTCTGTTATTCTCTATTATACTTTTGAGAACAATCAAAATTAAGAAATTAAATAAATAAAAAAGGAAATAAATGCTTTTAACATTTTCCTTTTGAACTTCAAAAAAAACTAAAGAAAAAAACACAATAACCCGCTGATTCTTCCGCTAAAGAGAAAAAAAATTTGGAAGACGGAAAATTTTGATTAAACCGGGAACCGGTCCGAAACTAAGCCTCCAAAAAACCGGTTAACCTGAGAACCGAATTACGAACCCGGCTAAGATCCCTTCCTTTGAGAGTCCTCCCGTTACCTGTACAAACGGAAAACGCCATCTGACCACCTTCCATCCTCCGTCCAACGATCAGATGCGGCGGAACCATTTTCCTACTTCCTCCGTCGTCATCGGAATATTCTTCATCATCCTCCGAGTACCTCCGCCGCATCATATCACCCGGTATATTCACCGGAAGCGACGTCGAGAATGCCGCCGGTGAAGGCAACGACGTCGTTTTGCTCCTTCTCCGTCTTGTGTTTTCTCGTAACTCAACCGGAAGATTCTCTTTCTCGTTTGCTTCATCACGCCGGCGAGCTGGGAAGAAGTTGTCGGAGAAAATGATCTCAGATTCGTCGAATTCTTCCGACATTTTTCAGAAACTCAAGTGTTTAGGTTTTTTAATGAAAGCTGAGTGTAGATTAGATTAGAGAACAGTAAGCAGAGGAGATGAGAAAGGAAGGGTTTATATGTATTGAGAGGAGGAAGACGAGAGGAAACGTAGAGGGTACTCAAGTTCTTTTTGGTGGCTTATTAATGTGATGATGTCATCATAAATGGCATTGAGTGCGGACCCCGCGTCACTTTCTACAGTATGTTTGTATATGTGCTTTTTAGGGGAAAAATGCCAATTTCGACCCCACAATTTTAGTCCTGCCAAATACGATCCGAACAATTGATCAGTGACAAATACGACTTCAACTTAATCATAATTCGAAAAAAACTATCTAGACTTCTTAAAACGTGCATAAATCTACATTGATTCTAACATAAGTTAGTTAACCGTTAACACGATAAAACGACGTCGTTTTGATATATGAGGAAAAGTTCGATCCCAACACTCTCAGTCGTGCCAAATAGGACCCGAACAAATTTTCAGTGCCAAAACCAATCTCAACTTAATTATAATTTAAGAAAAACTACATGAACTTCTTAAAACGTGCATAAATCTACATTGACTCTAACATAAGTTAGTCAACCGTTAACAAGATAAGACGACGTCGTATTGATATATATATATATGTTCATTCCGGATTTGTTGTGATATTCTTTTAAAGAGGCACACTAACAACTAGATAAAAGTTACTTTTTAAAATATTATTACAAATTTGAAATTATATAAACTACTATTCTTCTTCCTCTTATCCAATTTAAAATTTTGGTGATAATTTTTTCTGATTTATATAAATACATTAACATGTTTTTTATTTATCATATCTTTAATAAACTTATATCTTACTAAAATATAAATAATAAAACATTTATTATTATGCGATCTTAAATATACTTAAAACTTTGAATTTATTTATAAAATTTTATTATATAAATTATTTTTAATTTTTAAACTTAAGTGAAAGTTTTTTTATTTTTCAAATTTAATATTATTTATTTTGATATTTTGTTCAAAAATGTTAAGAGGCATTTTACTTTTTTTTTACTAAGATATCTTGTACATCATATTAAACAATAACTAAAATATATAAAATCAATCACCAAAGTTTTTAATTGGATAAGATGAAGAAGAATAGTAGTTTATATAATGGAGAATTTTAATTTGTAATAATATTTCAAAAACTACTTTAGTCTAGTTGTTAGTGTGTCCCTTTAAAATTATATCCCGGCATGGGTTTGAGTCATGGAATGAACATATTTTAATATATATATATATTTATCAAAACGACGTCGTCTTATTTTGTTAACGGTTGACTAAATTATGTTAGAGTCAATATAGATTTATGAACGTTTTAAGAAGTTCAAGTAGTTTTTCTTAAATTATAATTGAGTTGAGATCTTTTTTGGCACTGACCATTTGCTCGGGTCCTATTTGGCACGATTGAGAGTGTTAGGGTCGAAATTGGCAGTTTTCCTCGTATATCAAAATGACGTAGTTTTATCTTGTTAACGGTTAACTAACTTATGTTAAAGTCAATGTAGATTTAGGCACGTTTTAAGAAGTTCTGGTAGTTTTTTTGAATTATAATTGAGTTGAGGTTGTATTTGGCACTGATCTATTGTTCGGGTCGTATTTGACACGACTGAAATTGTTGGGGTCGAAATTGACATTTTTCATGTTTTTTACACTTTGATATAAATTAAATTACTTTCTAAATTTTAATTTCTTACGACTTTTTTGTGAGAAAAAAATTGCTAATCTAACGAAATCATACTAAAATTTTTAAATAATTTTTTATAAAACAATGCTTGATTTCTTTTCTTAAGACTTTACAAATATAAATTGTTATCTTATCTATAATATATTTGTATAAATATAGATTGGGGTCGCTTATTGGACTGAATCCTTCTTCTTCTTTTTGCTCTTTTCTAGATTATTGAATTTGACAAATTTATCTGTAAAATGTTGATTTGAGGCTCGCATAGTCATTGGATACTCGGTTCGTTGATCATGTGATTAAATATGTTTTATTTAATTCTTATATGATGAAAAGAAAATGAAAATGTTTTGGCTCATTAGGGTATATTAATTAGTTCTAGAGTTTTCAATATATATTTAATTTGGGATTACCAATATAATTAACGTCGGTGATAGATATTTTTAGAAACAAATTTTAGTTTTTGATAATTTTAGATTAACACGAGGAAGATACAAATTGCTCAATTGTTTGGTAAAGGAATTTTCTATTTCCAAAGAAGTGAATTCCCACAAGGTTCTTTGCAGGTCCATAGTCTAGTATTTTCAAAAACGTAGGTAACTATATAATCAATTAATAATATATGCTAAAAATAGTATCATCTAAGAAAAAAAAATGATTCTGATCTATTATGTAATTGGGACTTAGAATTATTTTTGTCTAACATTTTAAATACTCCTATTTATCGATAGTGTTGACATAGTTTATTTACTGCACCGTATTAATGAAACATGCATTATGTCAATAAAATAAAAGCACCACTGTGATTCTTTGCGTGCTCAACAATAACAAAATTCGGGGTTTTGTTTCTAACCAACCCTTTTCAAGCCCTTTTCTGTCTGGTTAACAACCCTTTCCAATCCCTTTTTCTGTCTGGTTAATACTTTTTTTTTTGTTCAACGTCTGGTTAATACTTATGTATGATAAACACTCCGGATAAACTATTACGAAGCCGGCGTCTTAAAAAAAAAAACTCAGAAACCAAGCCCATGAAAAAGAGATGATTTGATTCCAAACCTCCAAATTCACATTTAAAAAATATAAATTACATGGCCAAAAATATTATCATTCAAATTACTGTACTTTTTGATCCATCATCCGTAGCTATTATATTTTGCAATTACCAACCCAATAAATCGCTTTAGCATCTGATTTTTTACGAGTTTGAAACGTCGGTGTAAAGTTAAGAAAATATATACGAGAAGACTCGTAGTAATACATAGAAGTCACATAATCAATCAATTAAGTACCAATTGGTTTTAGTTGGAATTTATAAAGTATAATATGGTATTGTAAAGGTCAACCCGGGCCCAAACCAAACGAAACTCGATCTTGTGATGAGAGATTATATCAAGATGAATGGTTGGAATAGCTATGATCATTAAAAGTTCTACATCAAAAAGAAAATGAGATTTGATATAATATATAAAGAACATAATCTAGTCTATTCACTAATCACTAGTAAAGTAGTACTGACTTCTAGTCCACAATTTCCTGTTGCTTGATCCCATGCTGCATCAGAAAAAACAGACCAAATACATGAGTTAACAGCAGGTGAAGGTGTTGGATCGCCCACATACTGTGGTAAAGAAGGCTTTAAGACAAATGTCTGAGCCGCCTTCCAAGCTTTAGCATCACGCACAGCTTTAAGGACTGTGCTTTTCTCTGAGAAGAGTTTGTTTTCAAACACAAGCTGGTTCCTGTTAATCCAGAGGAGCCACATGATCCAAGGGTACAGTTGTGTGCTTCCTAGACCTATCGGTGGTAGTGAAATCATCCGTTGACACTGAGTAAGCAGAGAAGCAACAGAATTGATGTTCTGTGCGATCGGTTTGAATAAACAAGGAACCAGTTCCCAAACTCTCATCGCGAAAGGGCATTGTAGGAGAACATGTACTTCCGTTTCACGTTCTCCACATCTCTTGCACACGGGGTTCGTCGCGATTCCTCTCGCCTCTAGAGCAAAGCCAACTGGGAGCGCCCCGCTGTTTGCTTTACACATGAAGTGGTTTATCTTCGGGGACGTAGCCACTTGCCATATACTCTTCTTCCAGTTAAAAGATTGAGTATCCGTCTCTCCATTATTGAGTTTGGCCACTGCATAACCTGATTTAGTTGAATACTCCCCCGATGCATTAAACATCCAGACCCTTTCATCTCTCAAATGGGACGAGCTCGGAATGAGCTTGCGAATCATCTCCTCATACTGAGGCAAAGTACTACGGATTATGTCCGTGCCCCACTCATTTGTTCCTGGTTTGAGGAGGTCGCTTACCCTCCATGATTGGGTCGCTTCAGTTGGAGGCCCCATTGGAGCCATCGGTTCCGATGTTGACAGCCAGGGCTCTGCCCATACCCCAGCCTCAGTACCCGATCCTAGAGCCCAACCAAGGCCTTTTAGTAGCAGGTCCCTTCCCAGTAGCAGGCCTCGCACCCATGAGAGGCACATGACGGTGACTGGACCTCTAGAAAAGAGGAATGAACACAATACTTTTCTATCAGAGTTGTAGCCAGGAGCGACTTTGGATCCTTTATAATTCTCCATGATAGTTTAGCCAACATCGCATCATTGAACTGGGCAATTTTCCGAAACCCAAGGCCACCCACGCTCATAGGTTTGGTCAAAGTTTGCCATGAAACCCAACAGATCTTTTTAGCTTTCGGAGAAGCATCCCACCAGAACCTCGTGAGAATAGATTGTAGCTGTTTACAGAGCGACATGGGAAGTTTGAAGCACTAAAATGTTTGGAGCGGTCTGAAACGATTTATAGCATCTTTTGTGATTGTTGTAAAACGCTAATAGCACCGACCACAAAATCTGCGTTTGCGGGTGGTAGCGAAAAAACTAGTCAAACCCTAAATTTCATGATTCATTAAAACACCACAAATTAAAAATAATTCTTTAATTTCTAGATTTTTTTATAGACGTAGTTATATAAGACAATCTAATATGTAAATTTTTTTTTAACAAAACATAAGTTAAAATATAAACTATCAAATAATTCACTTAAAATAAATTTATTTAAATTTTTAAAAAATATTAAGTGACTGTAAAATAAAATTTACATTAATATATCCGTGTAAAATTTAAATGTCATATCAAATAATATGCATGAATTCATCAAACTACTTTATATAATAATATAAAATTACAAAATAATCAATAGAAAATAAAAGTATGTATATGTTATTTTTAACATCCTAATTTTTTATATAATTTATTAAATGAACAAACTAAAAATACTCTTTATTTTTTCAATTTTTTTTCTTATAGATTACAAAATAATGTATAAATACTGTTTAGAAAAATTATGTTTAATTTATGAATATGTCAAGTAAATATATATAAGTGTTTATAAAGGTATAATATAATTTTTTGGTTTATAATATAAGGAAGAAAGTTTGGCGTAGTATTTATAGAAAAAGAAAAGAAAAAAGGAAAATCATCTATTGGACCTCTGCTTTTGGCCACCTTCTTTTTTACTTTATTTGCTGAAGAATTTTTCTACATATACAATTGATCTGCAAAGCAGTTAAATTTATTTTTTATTATTTAGCTTTTGTTCTGTATTTTTGTGATGAATGGATAAAAAATGCAGATAAGACTGCAGACCAATTCTTATATGTTTCTTCTGCATTTTAACTGTATCACATTCATAGCTGTAGCAGGGCAATATTAACAATGATTATATATTAATAATATTGATATATTTCTGATGAGTTATTTTACTTTTTGTCCAATCAAGTAAAATTTGTTTTCATTCTATTTACACGAAATAAAGGTTTTGACTAAATTGCATTAATAGAGTAAAATTTTTGGTCGATAACATATTTACTGCATATTCAGCTTATATTTTACCAGTCAAGTAAAACAAAAGCATACCAACTTATGTCAACTACTGTTTAAGAAAAGGTAATAATGCTATTTTTTTCTTCATTGTGTTTGAAAAGGAAAAAAAGTGTTATGCTACTTTTTATTATTTTTTACTTTTTGACTCTATATTTTTTCCACCCATTTACTCGGTTTTTTACTCTCAGTTCCTCTACTACTTACCAATCACATTGATATGGACTTTTCAAGGGTACAAGGTTCAAATCAATGTACTATTTTAGATGTCAATACATTTCTAAGTGTTTTGATTCAATGAGAATACATGTTCATACTTATGCTAAGTGCATTCAATGTAATGAAGTGATTAGATCAAACTAACAAGTCTCTAACATAATTAACTAGCAACTTTCAAGCAAATAGATAAATGATGAATCATGGTATAGGAATTTGATTTCAAATGACTAAGCTTCAATCTAAAATGGCAAGGTTTCAATCAACACATTTCTCTAAGTCTAGATAACAATTCTAAACAAGTTCTTTGTCAAGACAAATGCTCATTTACTCACATTGATCAAACATCAAATGTCTTTGGTAGGGAAAGTTAAGAGCATGTTGAGTTGGCTCAGACATTTCATCGAACACCTTTCGGGCAATGAAATGTGTAGATTTCAAATCTAAAATGGCCAACTCTAGATTAGCATTAAGATCACTCAATCAAGCAAGGAAACATATTAATCTACTCTAAACATTCTAGATCATCACTTAATCATCCTAGATCATCACTTAATCATCCTAATCATCATAACCCATGAATCCAAAGATGACTAATCACTCATTATCATGGTAGACACTAAATCATTAGTTGATCTAAGTCTAAACATGATTAATGATCAAAACAATCAAGCAATCACAAAAAATAATGATCAAGATTAGACCTTTCACCTAAAAGTGGCTTCTTTGATTAGATAGAAAAAAAGATAATCCCAAATTTAAGTATAAAAAGTATTTATAGAAGACTAAAACTCGAGTTGGGCCAACCCAACAAACATGGGTTGACCCACAGAAACATAGATATTTTTTTCAGTAGTGACTAGACGAGGTCGCCACGCTCATAGCGACTTGTCTTACCCGCTACGTGTGGTCGCTAGGACACTTGAAGTAATACTCGGAATAGTATCGGCGGGAAGTGGAGTCATCGAAATTTGACTACAGTTTAATGATATGGTGCAATGTCATTAAATGTAAGTCAATAACTTAATTGGATAATTAAGCCACTTTTCAAAGAGTAGTGACCAATGAATGTGGAGTTTTGGTCACCAAATTTGGGTTAGTTAATCATGCTTAAAAGGAAAGAAGAGACAAAGAAATATTTTATATTTGACAATCACGTGTCCAAGAGAGAAGAGGAGAAGAGTGAATCATATTTTTCCTTGCATTGTCATCATCACGTGTCCATCTTAGAGGGGAGACACTACATGGGAAAAGAAGAGAATGACAAGGTCAAGGTGACGTGGTCATCAAAGAGAGAAGGTGGGGCAGCTGTCACAAATCTATTCATCTGGTTTTACTATAAAAGGAAGGTGGACCTTTGCCATTTTCTCACAACATCAACGACCAAAGAGAGAGAAAGAGCAGAAAAGAAATAAAGGGAAAAGAAATAAAGGGAAAAGAAAGGAAAGAAAATAAAATAAATAAATTAGAGAGTTGCTTGGAGAAGCAAGACGTGTTACAAGATTGCGGGATTAACGGTACAGAATTGCGGGATTAACGGTATGGAATCAAGACGAAGATTGGAGGATGGAGGGGAGAAAAAGGGTTTGGTCAACATCCGGAATCAAAGAGTCGAGCCACATCGCTTAATCACTGTGAGTCACGGTTAATTGTTTGTTAACGAATTTTTAATGCAGGTTCCTGACATCGGAGACGGCTTCCGAGCTAGGATAGCTGGACCGGTCTAGATGTCAGTTTGTGGATCCGAGGCTTGAGACGATGTCTAGGCTAAGTGGATAGCAAGACTAGTCTAAGCACCCGGATTATTTTGATTGTGTGATTATTATATGTTGTTATAGTGTGTACCTCGTGTTG
>NC_027752.1:18920767-18922897 GCF_000695525.1 Brassica oleracea var. oleracea
CCGGCGAGTCCGATAGAGGACCGGGGCACGGCGATTCTGATTGAGGATCGTGACCGGGCGATTCGCGAGCGCCTACGCCTGTGTGGTGTAATAGTGAAGGGATTGCCGACGTCCCTTATGTGGAGGAAGAATGATTCTGTTGGGCCCTAGGAGTATATATATGGTTGATTGATGTGATGACACTCATAAAGAGTGTTTGGATTTATTATGGTTTAATTGTTTACTGCTTAATCATTTAAAATTTAATATTTGAATATTGATCGTTGAACTACCCGTCTTGCTTGTGTTTGGGGTTGGTTTAGAATGACGGGTAGTTGTATATGCTAGATAGGGAACCCTGGCTCACTGATTGAAACTAGTTCACTCACTCCTCACATCCTTTTGCAGGTGACCAGTAGAGAGGACCGTAGCACTCGCGGAACTGTAGGAGCTGGTGTAGATTGATCATCTTTTGCTAAAGACTCGTTTTCAAGATATATGAATGTATGTTTTACTTTCGACTGCGTCCATGGACCCTATGTATAATATTTTGGTCTTGTGAACTTCATGTTTTATATATAGAAAATAAAGTATGTTTTATATTCGTGACGTGTTGAATCTGATATTAGGTTAGTCCAACCTAACACAACTGTATTACTCGGTACGGGTTGCAAAGCCTCAGGCCGAAGATTAGAGGAAACGAGTTTTGAATGGATATTCTGGGTTACAGAATTATGTTTTGTGACTTGGAAAGTCTATTCTAAACCCGTTGTGACACTTCTGGACTTGGCAGAGGAAGGTCGTTCGAGCATGTTCTTGTTTGATTGTTGCCCGGCTGACTGACCGATGTATAAAACGGTTCGGGGGTGTTACAGAGGTGGTATCAGAGCATGGTTTAGATCATGCGGTCAATCACGTACTTTCCGTGGTTTTATCGCGTCAAATGTGTCGCAAAAGATGTGTTAGGAAACCAGCAGAGTTCCGCTTTAAATAGTATTCTAAATAGGAAATTCCCTATTTGTGGATTGCAGATGGGAAGGAGGGGAAGGAGCGAAGGGGGACAGGATTGGATGTTGGGTATAGACAGAATCTCAAGAAGAAGAAAACTGGGATATGAATCCGAGGGGAGAGTGCAAACACTGGCGCACACTAACCAAAGATCCAGTGAAGAAAACGTAGGAAGAAACAACAATCTGTTTGGGCATGATCAAGAGATACCACCAGAAGAAAACTTTCCACCAAACCGTACTGTAAGGAAAAGACCAGAAACAGATGATAGCGAGTCAAGTGTCCAAGGACCAAGACCAATTAGGCGGAACAACCCGATTGCACCAGAAGTTCATGATCAACCACAACAAGGAGAAGGAATGGAGCACACTTTGAAGATGCTTCATGACGTGATAGCGAGGTCACTACAACAACCTCAAGTGCAACCTCAGCCACTCGTGCCACCACAACCTTCAGTTAGTACACCGATGTTACCATTGATAACTGCCATGAAGAATATGAAGACACCACATTTTGAAGGAGGTACAGATGTAATGACTCCCGGAGACCAAACCCTCCAAGCAAAAGAATGCCTCATAAGGGTTCCGTTAGTTATTTGCGAGAAGATGTCTGGCAGATTTGTTGGTGGTGCCCTTAAAAGGATATGAAGTTATCTTGGGCATGGATTGGTTATCAGGCTATCGGGCACAATTAGATTGTGGAAAAGGTCGTATTTCGTTCAAGGAGAACGGGCAACGGCAAATAGTATTCTACGGGATCAGTCCAAGTAAGTCTGTGTCTTTAGTAGCTGTCTTGAGAGTGGAAGGTTTGCTCAAGGATGGAGAAGCGTATCTGGTAACAGTAACTGCTAGTGAAGGACCCGCTAGCAATGGAGTTGAAATTACAGATATTGCGGTAGTACAAGAGTTCGAGGATGTGTTTGCAGCGTTGAAAGAGTTACCTCCACCTCGGAGTAACCCTTTCACAATTAACTTGGAACCTGGAGCTAAGCCGATAGCAAAGACTCCCTACCGCATGGCACCTGCAGAGTTAGCAGAGTTGAAGAAACAACTTGAAGATTTAATGGAGAAAGGTTCCATAAGACCTAGCTCTTCACCATGGGGAGCTCCGGTCTTATTTGGCAAGAAGAAGGATGGTAGCATG
>NC_027752.1:18923035-18923589 GCF_000695525.1 Brassica oleracea var. oleracea
TCAGAAGGTGATGTCATGAAGACTGCGTTTAGAACTCGTTATGGACAATATGAGTTTGTCGTAATGCCTTTTGGTCTTACTAATGCACCGGTGGCCTTCATGGGATTGATGAATGAAGTCTTCCACGATTATCTCGACAAGTTCGTGGTAATCTTCATCGATGACATTTTAATATATTCCAAGGCAGAGGTCGAGCACAAAGCACACTTGAAGCTAGTGTTGGAACGGTTAAGAAACCAGAAGTTGTATGCCAAGTTCAGCAAGTGTTCTTTCTGGAAAAGAGGGATCGGGTTCTTAGGGCACCGTTTGTCTGGAGAAGGAGTTTCTGTAGATTCGGAAAAGGTGAAAGCCATCGAGGAATGGCAAAGGCCATCAATGGTAACCGATGTAAGAAGTTTCCTCGGGTTAGCCGGGTATTATCGAATGTTCGTCAAGAACTTTTCTTCGATCGCTAAGCCCTTGATGAAGTTGACCTGAAAAGGAGTTCCGTTCATCTGGGGAAAAGAAACAGATGAAGCATTTCAGAGACTGAAGAAAGCTTTGACCACAACACC
>NC_027752.1:18923624-18924426 GCF_000695525.1 Brassica oleracea var. oleracea
ATGCAAGAAGGCAAAGTCATTGCTTATGCATCAAGGTAACTCAGGAAGCAAGAAGATAACTACCCAACACACGACTTAGAAATGGCGGCAGTGGTGTTTGCGTTAAGGATTTGGAGATCCTACTTATATGGAGAAGTCGTGGAAGTATTCACATATCATAAGAGTCTCAAGTATTTGTTTACACAACCTGATCTGAACCTCCAACAAAGGCGATGGATGGAGTTTGTGGTGGATTACGACCTGAAGATTCAATATCATCCAGGCAAAGCTAATGTAGTCGCAGATGTACGAAGTCGTAGAAAGTTGGCGTCCGATGTTGGAAAGGAAGTGGAAGCATTATCAAGTGAACTCAAGTTGATGACTTTATGGGCAATTGAAGGGGACCCAAGTGAGCCTTTAGGCATACGTACCGTAAACCAGGCAGGTTTATTCGCACGGATCAGACAGGAGCAACAACGTGATGAGAAGTTAAAAAGAATCATCACAGAGGTTAAAAATCAAGAAGCTCCAAACGCAAGTGGCTATCATGTGGCAGCAGATGATACATTATTACTTAATGGGAGGATATCAGTACCACAGCGAGAAGGGATACGAGATGAGATTTTGAAGTCGGCGCATCACTAGTTACTCAGTATCCATCCCGGGAGTACGAAAATGTACCGAGATATCCGAAGGTTTTATCATTGGCCAGGAATGAAGAAATCAGTGGCGCGATGGGTGGCTCAATGTCAGACTTGTCAACAAGTCAAAGTCGAGCATCAGATTCCAGGAGGGTTGTTACAAAGCTTACCAGTACCTCAGT
>NC_027752.1:18938161-18939868 GCF_000695525.1 Brassica oleracea var. oleracea
GTTGGTTTAGAATGACGGGTAGTTGTATATGCTAGATAGGGAACCCTGGCTCACTGAGTGAAACTAGTTCACTCACTCCTCACATCCTTTTGCAGGTGACCAGTAGAGAGGACCGTAGCACTCGCGGAACTGTAGGAGCTGGTGTAGATTGATCATCTTTTGCTAAAGACTCGTTTTCAAGATATATGAATGTATGTTTTACTTTCGACTGCGTCCATGGACCCTATGTATAATATTTTGGTCTTGTGAACTTCATGTTTTATATATAGGAAATAAAGTATGTTTTATATTCGTGACGTGTTGAATCTGATATTAGGTTAGTCCAACCTAACACAACTGTATTACTCGGTACGGGTTGCAAAGCCTCAGGCCGAAGATTAGAGGAAACGAATTTTGAATGGATATTCTGGGTTACAGAATTATGTTTTGTGACTTGGAAAGTCTATTCTAAACCCGTTGTGACACTTCTGGACTTGGCAGGGAAGATCGTTCGGGCATGTTCTTGTTTGATTGTTGCCCGGCTGACTGACCGATGTCTAAAACGGTTCGGGGGTGTTACACTTGGGAAGTTTTAGAAGTCTTCGCATAGCGACCTCGTGAAGTCTCTATGGCTGACCGCTGTAGAAGGCGCTTCAATTCTAACGGTCTCATCTCACCAACCCGCTACACACTCCCGCTACGGTACAAGAATGGATGATTAAAACAATGTAAATATTCAAGATATCACACATTCAAAGTAAAAAGAAAATCTGAACTCAAAAACAAGTGGACTCGCAAAGAAATAAACAAAAAATTAAGAAAAATTACCTAAAATGCTAATCATATATGTAGTTACCATACTAACTCTTATAATTTTGCAATTACTAGAATAACACATCCATCAAGAAAATTTACATAAAACCATGTCTTAATTCAAGAAAAAGTTATAAACGTGTTCATTTAAAAGAATAATCATGTCTGTTTAATTTTTCTTCGCACTCACACTTGAAACTTTAATCAATGAGCAATCAGAAAGTCGTATATGATACGTAAAACTGGTTACAACCGCGTGCGGAACAACCCGTACCTAGTTTACAAAAAAAAACATATACCTACCACAGCCCTATTGAGACTTGTTTCTTCCAATTTTGGAGTTTTTTTCAATCTTCCTATAAACTATAGAGCTCTAAATATAACCTATAAAGGGAATACTGTTATAAAAAGAACTGGAATTTTATTATATCGCAGGAATTTAAATAAAGCAAAATTTTATACCCGTACGAAGAAGATAACACTGATAAGAAGAGAGAATGTGTTATTGAAGAAGAAGGATGGTGTGTTACAAACGATCGAAACGATCGTTTATATAGAATTTAAAAAGTGGAAGTTACTGTGTAAATAGTGACAGTGGACTCCACTCAAATTTCTTTCACACTATTATTTCAATGATCGGTGCAGCTTTTGTTGACATCTTCACGTTTACAACACTCCCCCTTGGAGACCAGTGTCGCTATTATCTCATGCTTAACGTGTTTGTTGCCTCGTTAAAAACCTTTCTAGGAAAACCCAATGGAAAAAACCATAGAGTAAAAAGAGTACAACTACGTAAGCTCCCCCTCGAGTGAGCATTCATAGATCCTTCTGATGGCGCATTCCAATGTTATGGACATGTTTTCTGAATACCGAAGTCGGAAGTGATTTTGTGAAGAGGTCAGCTGCATTGTCGCA
>NC_027752.1:18941844-18943119 GCF_000695525.1 Brassica oleracea var. oleracea
GATTCTAAAGTGGGAAATGTTTGGTTCTCGACCAAACGCTAACTGTAGTGGGGAATACTTATGGTATGCACTCGGTCTGATCCGAATGAGTGCTTCTGCTTGTAAAATGGCATGTCCCCATACAGAGGTTGGAAGTTTGGATCCCATGATCAATGGTCTTGCAATCAATTGCAGACGCTTAATTAAAGATTCAGCCAAACCATTTTGCGTATGAACATGAGCAACCGAATGTTCAACTTCAATTTCCATTCCCATACAATAGCCATTGAATGCTTGGGATGTGAATTCACCAGCGTTGTCTAGTCTAACTCTTTTAATAGTATAATCAGGAAACTGTGCTCGCAGTTTGATTATCTGAGTTAGAAATCTCGCAAATGCCACATTTCGAGAAGATAATAGACAAACGTGTGACCATCTACTGGATGCGTCAATTAATACCATAAAATAGTGGAATGGTCCACAAGGTGGGTGTATAGGTCCACATATATCGCCTTGAATTCTTTCAAGAAACTTTGGTGATTCTTTATCGATTTTGGTTGGCGATGGCCTTACGATCAATTTTCCTAGAGAACATGCAACACATGTCATTTTATTCCCTTGAGAAATCTCCTGGATTTTCAGTGGATGACCATGTGAACTTTCTATGATTTTACGCATCATTGTAGTTCCTGGGTGGCCAAGGCGATCATGCCATAACGTGAACTCTTCTGGGTTCCGTTCTACTATAAGATTTGATTCGATCTCATCGATATAAGTATGATGTAACTCCGAAGGAAGCTCTGGAAACTTTTTCAATATGTGTTTTCTGCCACATTTCTCAGAAGTTACATACATGTATTTCTTTCCATCCTCAGTTGCAGACTGAGTATCATATCCGGGCCAAGGCGATCATGCCATAATGTGAACTCTTCTGGGTTCCGTTTTACTACAAGATTTGATTCGATCTCATCGATATAAGTATGATGTAGCCCCGAAAGAAGTTCTGGAAACTTTTCCAATATGTGTTTTCTACCACATTTCTCAGAAGTTACATACATGTATTTCTTTCCATCCTCAGTTGCAGACTGAGTATCATATCCGTGAAGATATATGTATTTAACACTCAACAAATTCCTTTTAAAACTTGGAGAATATAGAGAATTATTTATGGAAAATTTGGTTCCATTCGGTAAAGTAAAGTTTGCTTTACCAGTTCCTTCAATCACGTCTGCAGGACCTGATATTGTATTGACGACAATTCCTGTCGGTTTTATATCAGAGAAATATCTCTTTTGT
>NC_027752.1:18944683-18958316 GCF_000695525.1 Brassica oleracea var. oleracea
AACAGTAATTTTCATCTATAAATACAACTCATTTTCACTGAGTGAAAATGAGTTGTATTTATAGATGAAAATTACTGTTCATGACCGTTGAAGAAAGGGGAAATTTTTTGAAAAATTTTCTTTGTGACCGTTGGGGTCAAATCGAGTGCACTAAAAATCAGTCTGAAAATATCGTATTAAACAGTCAATCAAATGTATAAAATTTCATAAAAGTAAAAAATTATGGCAATGAAATATTTATGTTATGACAACAAATCATGTGACGGCTCAGTCGATCAATGCAGAGTAATAAATAAATTATACGGCGGCTCGGCCGACCAATTAGCAATAAACAAAATATAAGGCGGCTCAGCCGACCAGTTAACAACAAACAGAAAATAAAGGCGGTTCGGCCGTCCAGTTAACAATAAATAGAATATAAGGCGGCTCGGCCGACCAATTAATTAAAATATTAATAAATAATATAGGTGGTATTCCGGCCATTATAACATAATATAAATAATAGTACAGGCGGTATACCGACCATTATAGCAGGGTATATATGATACAATAAATTTTACCGAATTGCAGAACGATCGTGCTGATAACGTGTTATAAAAAGAACTGGAATTTTATTATATTGCAGGAATTTAAATAAAGCAAAATTTTATACCCATACGAAGAAGATAACACTGATAAGAAGAGAGGATGTGTTATTGAAGAAGAAGGATGGTGTGTTACAAACGATCGAAACGATCGTTTAGATAGAATTTAAAAATTGGAAGTTACTGTGTAAATAGTGACAGTGGACTCCACTCAAATTTCTTTCGCACTATTATTTCAATGATCGGTGCAGCAGCTTTCGTTGACATCTTCACGTTTACAACAAATACAAATATGACAAAATAGTTTTGGGTGCTGAAAGTGTGTTGTGTGCAATTACGGCATTGTAGGCCGCGTCAATGCAAACCTTCGGGGGGCCACTTTCCAGATCTATCTTTGAATTTGTGAACCAAACACGTGTTACGGACTTACGATGATGATCTCATCTCTCAAACAGAGACGGATCTCAGAGTTTATGCGTTGATTGACGGGACTCTCAATGTCTATGTTCTTGTTTTCTATTATGTGGCAACATTTGTCTTTTTACAATTCAAACCATTAATCTTTCTAATATAAAAAAAAAATTCAAGATATTATTTTTAAAAGGAATAACGATCTATTTACATACCAGAAATTTTATAATAGTAACAAATGTACACAATTTTTCAACTTTGCCTAATTGCTCACGATTCAAGTATATAAACATGTTACTCCCCATTTAGAAAGATCGAAACCCGTTTCCATACAAAGTTTAAAAGATGAACTAAAATCAACAAATACCGGTTTAAAGTTGGTTTGGTATTCATTGTTTTAAAACTTAATCAATTACGACTGAAATTCGATTTATTTAACTTGATATATTATTTAACTGACTTATAATTCATAACCCAGACCCGGAAAATATGTTAACCCAAAACCCATACCAACTAATTAATCCTAAATAGAAATCTAGGTTAAATTCCCCAAATTGTGTTTTCCAATTTCACAAATCGAAAGAGAAAATGAAGTTTGAGAGAAAAGATTGATCTAAAAGAGAGAAAACTAAAAGCAGATATAATATATTTATTTGGAGAGAGATGGATGTATATTTGCAGTGAAGTTGTGGAGAAGATGAAGTTGTATTAACAAATACATACACTAGTTATATATAATAACTTTATAAGTGTTCACAATGAAGATGCGTAGGCTGGTGGTTAGTGCTTTGTTATAAATAGACATAGGTCGCATGTACGAACCCGGATAATCACTAATAATTATTTTAAATTTAATGACCTGTGAAATGACAATTTTGCCCTTGTATTCAATCTTGCAATTTACATAGCCTAAATTATGTATTTTCACTAGTTTTTACGATTTACAGTGGATTAGATGATCCATTAAAAGCTCTGGATATAGTATTTGACGATCTTAAACATCACTAATTCCAATCTATGAAGATAATAGTCAAATTTTAAATTTTGATTTTTAAAGTTTTTTACATGTTCCTTTGGGATTTTAAAATGTTTAATAAAGGGTTGGGTCGGGTTAGGTAGTTGGATCTTTGTTTGGGTTGAGTTTTCAATTCAGTTATAAAACCAATTGATACCAACTGGTTTAATATCGGTTGACGTTATAAACCATTAAAACCAATTCAAATATTCGATTGTGTGAAAACGAGTTTTGATATTTCTAATTGGAGAATAATAAGTTTATATATTTGAATTGTGTGCAATTAGGATGATGTTGAAAGATTGTGTACATTTATTATTATATGAAAGTTCTTATGTGAAAATATGTTATTATTGTTAAAGATAAGGTTTATCCTTATTAGTGATTATCTATGAAGGTGATGTCTTGTTGCCCACTCCATCACGTGGCTTGTTGCCAAGACAATTACGGGGCTTATTGCCACCTCCATCACCGACTTCATGTTCCTATAAATACCCTCATGTATAACAGAAAGTGATTGAGTCGAACGTTAATAATAAAAAGCTCACAACTTTCTCCCTCTCTTGGTTTCATATACACAAACATAAATAATCAAATTCTCTCCTTTGCTTTTATGTTATCATATCCTTGTTCTTTATAATAAATTTACAACACGTTATCAGCACGAAGCTCTGGCCTACTGAGGTTTATCAATCTGAAAATTCTTAAACCAGTCGAGGTAATGTTTAAATTTATGCATTTCAATATATTTAATTTATTTAAATTTTATTATTATTTCGGAGTGAGAGGCTAGGCCTTCTCCATCTATTTATCGGGATGATAGGCGCTGCTTTTCCCCGACTGATCATTATGGTAGGCTATGCCTTCACGATCAGAGATCACGTGGTAGGCGTTGCCTCCGTGAATAAAAAAAAAGGTCAAAATGGTAGACTAAGTCTCCTCGGACCTTGAAATAAGTAAAAATCAAAATAGTAGACCATGTCTCTTCGGACTTTGAAAAATGATCAATGTGGTAGTTTAAGACTCCTCGGATCATGTGGTAGGCTAAGCCTCCAATTTTATTTATTGCTCTTTAAATTTCTGCAATTTAATTTATGCATTTAAATTTCCATCTTTATATATTATTATTCTATGGATACGGTTATCATGTTAAATTTGACAAAGCTCAACATAAATTCCCTTGATATTACGAGAAATAATTATAAGACTTGAGCAGTGGGTGCAAGATGCACCTGAAAGAAAATGAGCTTTTAGAAATCATCGATATAAACTATATCGGATGAGAAAAAGATAAAGCCATGGTATTTACACCAATTCAATTATGGTTTATAAGATGAGGTGTATCATGAGAAAAGATCTTTGATAAATAAATCCTTGAAAGAAAGGATTCACTAAATAGTCGGAGTTGATATAAATCATCCCCGAAAACTGAAAAAATGAAATCATGATACTAAACCATCAAGTCGGTCCTACTAGAAAAGGACGAGGAATTGGATGCGGTAGAAGCCGCTATCATGGTCGTAGAAGAGGACGAGGAAGAAGATTCCGTCCATATGAAATAATTAGAACTTCCACGAAAAATGAAAGTGGTCGGGTGATAAAAGGCAAATAGAAAAGGTTTGCTATAGATACGGCCAGAAAGAAAATTGGGTACGTAGTTGTCGTACGCCAAATATTTAGCCGATCTATATCGAGAATCAAAAAGAAAAAGAGAAAAGAAGTATATTAAACTTCGTCTCTTATGAGTCCGAACCATTTTTCATAGCTTGAATACTCATCTTGATGATTCAGATTTTCTGGTTGGTCCAGAAAATAAAAATAAAATATCGATGTGATATGAGAATTATCTTCCTGAATAAGATTTTGAGATTCAGGATGGAGATAGATATACCTGGCAGAAATTGGGTCATCGTACATGACTACTAAAGGTAACAAATATTTCTCCTCGCTCAAAATAAATAAGTATAGTATCTAGTAATATAAAAATATTATTGGCTCTAGAAGAGCTTATGATGAAAAGACATGCATAAGAAAAAGATGGCAAAATTATAAATGAGTGGTAAACCTGAAGTTTACTGAAGTATAGTCATCTCCAATAATGTTATCGACATTATTGTGAAATGCTGAAAAACCAGAAGTTTTTCACATATAGCATGTCAAGAAAATAAAGAAAACCATCATGGGTGATGACTCATCAAACAAGTTCATAATATGTGATTTCTTTAAGTAGACCCCAAATTAAGATCTCACTCTGAAGGATTTGAAACATAATTCATCCCAAATGGGAAAACTGAATATGTTATTGGTTCTAGAGTGGGATTCAGTACGAGATTTTAGACATGGAGTGTCATCATCTCGAGGGGGAGAATTAAAGAATCCTAGTGAGTAGAACATTGAAAAATTATGTTTGCACTTGAAAAATAACTTGATAAAGTAAATTCAAGTAAGATGATCCCCATGAACGGGTGTAATGCAGTTGTGCATGTAATAAAGACATATACAATCTAGAGGGATAAAGTATATGGATACTTAGAAATATGCTCGCAAGTTTGCTAGAAGCGTATGATAAGCTGATGGAATGAGATATGTGAAATGGATTACAATGAAAAGTAGAATAATCTATTTGCAAAAGGAGAATAAAATGAAAGATGACCTTGAAGTATGAAAAACGGCTTGTTCCGAGGTCACTGGAGAAAATTTAAAGTAGATGCAGTATATTGAAATGTCTGGCAGGACATAAATGAGTTGAGTTGCATCTTGATATTTAGTAGTCCCTGGAGAGTTAAAGATGCTCTCGGGAATGTATAAAACTCTGTAAGAGTTAGAACAAGCCGTATATAAGGTATCTTGAACCGGTAACTGGTGATATGTTTATGGCACGGTTTGCCAATTGCCATTTTAATGAGAATGAATTTCCAGTGTTAGGGGGAGGAATTAGAGAAATTCCTAAAGAGATTACATGGTGTACACAGTTGTTGTTACACTTTGGTCCCCCTACGAATCAAAGAGAGCTGGAAATTCAGGAAATTGTGCATTTTGCATAATTTGACAAACCAGTTACCAGATGTGTTCACAGGTACGACATGATATATCCGCTGAAAATGTTCCATCAAGAGTTGATGTTCCTAAAGAACAAAGTGATGGTAACAAAATAAATGAACCTAGGGTTCAGTTAAAGAGGGGAGATAGCGGGTTCTAAAGATAAAAAAATCCCCGAAAGAAAAAGAAATTGGATGAGCAAAATAGTAAGGTTCCAAAAGAACCTGATATTGAAAGATGTCTGAAAGAAGACATAAGTGGAAAGGTTCCAGAAGAACCTGATACTGAAAATGTCTGAAAGAAGGCATAGATGAAAAGGTTCAAGAAGAACCAAATAAAGATATTGATCCAGATGACGAGAAGGAAACAGAAAAGTATGAGATTTCCATCAACTACGCCCTTGAGGAAAAGTTATAGATAAAAGATGTTGATGGAATGTTCTCCTTTTTTGTGTCCAAAGATATCGATCATGAAAATGATGATCCCGATCCAAAGTCCATTTAGGAATGTTAAAAGACATGATTGGGAGGAGTGGCAGAAGGCCATTCGAATTAAATTATTCTCCCTAAATAAAAGGAATGTCTTTGGACCTATAGTAATAACGCCTGAGAATATAAACCTTGATGGGTATAAGTGGGTATTCGTGAGAAGTAACACGATATAAAACCTGATTATGTGCCCAAGATTTTTCTTAGAGACCGGAAATTGATTTTGAGGAAACGTATTCTCCGGTAATGGATGCAATTACGTTTAGATTTTTGATGAGTCTAATGGCATCTAAAAATCTTGAAATGCATCTTATAGATGTTTTGACTACATATTTGTATGGATCGTTGGATAACGATATATGTATGAAACTCCCTGAGGGATTGAAAATGACAGGGGCATTGAAAGAAAAAAAAAATCCAGGGAGATTTGTTCGGTCAAGTTACAGCGATCACTTTACGGATTAAAGCAATCCGGACGCATGTGGTACAATCACTTAAGTGAATATCTTTTGAGTGAAAGATATGTGAATGATGTGATATGTCCATGCGTTTTTATAAAGAAATCGTCATCTGGCTTTGTGATCATTGTTGTATATGTAGATGACCTGAACATAATTGGAACTCAAAAGGAGGTTGATGATGCTAAAGTTTTGTCTTGGGCTCCAGATAGAGCATCTCCGAGAGGGAATATATGTGGATCAATCAAACTATACAAAAAGGTTATTGAAACGCTTTTGTATGAATAAAGCGACTCCTTTGAGTACTCCAATGGTAAATCGATCTCTCGATGTTGAAAGAGATGTTTAAAAGATCCTGGTAAGATCTTATATAAATAAGTACTTTGGAGATGCTAATGGTAATAAAGCATATGAGAGCTTATATATCTTGTGAGTTGTTTTTGATGAAATATACTTTTAGACACTAATGTCTTTGCAAGATACAGCTCATTTCCCATTCATGGAAATTAGAACGGCGTCGAGAATATATTTGTTCCCTTCAAGGTACAATTTATTTAGAGATAATGTATTGTAGAAAACCCGAGTTTGGTATGGTTGGTTTTGCAGATGCAGGATAGTTATCAGATCCTCATAAGGCTCGATCGCAAAACCGGCTATGTTTTTACAATTGGTGGAACCGCGATCTCTTGACGATCCCAGAAACAAACTCTGGTTGCAACTTCTTCAAATCATGAAGAAACCATTGCGCTTCATGAAGCATGTCGAGAATGTGTGTGGCTTAGGTCAATGAGCCAACACATACAAGAAACAAGTGGAATAGTCAACGAAAAAGAGCCGACGAAAATATTTGAAGACAATTCGGCTTGTGTCGCTCAACTCAAAGAAAGCTATATCAAAAGTGAAGCATATTCCTCCAAGATTTTTCTCGTACATAAGGGAGCTCGAGAAAAATAAAGAGGTGGACATCGAGTATGTACGGCCATGCGACAATCCAGCTGACTTGTTCACAAAGGCTCTCCCAACTACAACATTCCGAAAATACGTCTATGGTATCGGAATGCGGCATTTGCGTGACCTGTGACGAGAAAGTTACGTCCACTATTCTCAGGGGGGGATTACGGTAGTGTACTCTTTTTTCTTTGTCATGGTTTTTGTCCCAATTGATTTTTCCATGACTAGGTTTTTAACGAGGCACTACATAATAGAAATATATAATCAAGGGGGAGTGTTAAAGATAAGGTTTATCCTTATTAGTGATTATCTATGAAGGTGATGTCTTGTTGCCCACTCCATCATGTGGCTTGTTGCCAAAACAATTACGTGACTTATTGCCACCTCCATTACCGACTTCATGTTCCTATAAATACCCTCATGTATAACAGAAAGTGATTAAGTAAACTTTAATAATAAAAAGCTCACAACTTTCTCCCTCTCTTGTTTTCATATACACAAACATAAATAATCAAATTCTCTCCTTTGCTTTTATGTTATCAAATCTTTGTTCTTTATAATAAATTTACAACAATTATCTTTTTTTTTTTAAATGCGAAGGAAGTATATTTTTGGAGTAACGGTGTCTTCTTATTTGTGGACTCGGTGATTCCTGACTGTATTGCGTTGAAACAATGATATTTTATATTCGCACTACATAGCTCGAATTTTTGTTTACACTTTGACGTGTGGATTTGTCTCTATTGATTTTTGAAGCTAAACAATGATAAACCAGAATAAAATATAATAAACCAACATTCTTGAAAATTTTTTTTTTGGTAAAATGTTAAGATTTATACCATTTTCGTTTTTTTAAAGTGTTGCAAGCAACTTATTACAAAAGAAAAGAAAGAAACCGGATCAACCCAACCTAATTAACAAGAACAAAAGGAGAGCATCGCTCAAGGGGGACGGTAACAGAGGAAGTAAAACTCAAGCAGAGAGGAAGCTGACTGCGGTCTGGCAGGGAGAGAGAGAATGCGGTCTCTAAGGAGCCTGTCTACCTGAAGATGAAAGCCCCCAGCAGAGGTTGAGACGGCGGTGAAGATGCGTGCGTTTCTCTCCTTCCACACAATATAAATGATAGACTGGAAGATGAGCTTCATGAGAACGGTGGCATTGTGACTGGTAGGAGAATGAGGCTGTAGAATCCAAGCCTCTGCAGCATGGAGATCTGAAGGAAGATTGTCCCAGATTTGCGATGCAACAGACATCCAAAGAGAGGAGGAATATTCACACTCAAAGAAGAGGTGATGATGAGTTTCCAAACCTGATGAGCAGAGAACACAGCCTCAGTAACATTTAATCCCCAACGCAAAAGTCGGTCCTTAGTTGGTAGTTTTCTCAGAAGAGCAAGCCAAGCCATGAAGGAGTTCCTCGGTATATTTTCTTTAAACCAAATAGCTTTGCTCCAAAATACAGTAGGGGAGGGTTGCCGCAAGAACTCCCAAGTTACTTTGGAAGAGAAATTGGGACCAAAAATACCATCAGATTTACGCCACTTATAAATGTCCATACCTTTAGCAGAATCTGGAGGATCAATCGTAGTGATGACCTCTTGAATGGTTTGAATAGCATTGGAACGTGCTGCAGGTAGAGTCTAGGATCCATTGGTTGAGACTTGATTGACATTCGTGCCCTTCCTGATACGAAGACTACGAGGACCTCCTTGGCCTGCGAAGTCGATTAAAGGACCAAGCAATGTCCAAGAAAACCAGAAGCTCGCAGCTTCACCATCACCAATATCACAGTGCATATAGTCTTTAAGAATTGGTCTTAGCTGCAACATAGATCTTATTGTTGTAGATAACCTATTGAGTCAGGAGTCAGCCAAACCCCAGCCTTCTGAACGTGTGTCTTTTGAGCCAAGCAACTCGGATAGACCCTGAAGCAGTGAAGAATGTTATTTTGTCTTTTGTCTTTACATGAAATTTGTAGACATTACATGTTATTTTGTCTTTTGTTAATGCAATAATTCTTAAGTTATCCTATACGTCTTAAAGATGGTGAGAACGACTTAGCTGCAATCTATAATAAAGTTCTGAGGAGAAAATGCCAGAAGATCAGCCATGAATCGGCTTCTGCATTTTTGTTTCTGTGTGTTATAATTTTACCACTACAAGAAAACGTGCCCATAACAACGAACATTTACGACGAAAATATTTCGTCGTAAATTTACATGGTGTTTACAACGCAGTTACGAGGAATCCATCTTTCGTCGTAAACGCCATGTAAATTTACGACGAATAGTTTTCATCGTAAAATCCATGTAAGTTTACGACGAATGTACGTGGAATGAGAAATACGTCGTAATCATTACATCGACATTACAACGAAACATGTTACCGTTATATTTAGGTGAAAACATATATTCAATGTGCTTTAGCTTACCTAATTTCGCCGTAAAGTCGTTGTAAATATTATGTTAAAACCATGTAAAATATTCCTTGTAAAATCGAGGTTATATTTCAACTACCCAACTCGAAAATTTCTCTATATATATGTCATTTCCCACAACTCTCTTCCTCACAACACACAAACGGGAGAAAAAAAAATCAGAAAAAAATCAGAAAAAAAAAAATTTTAAAAAAATCTAAGAAAAAAATGGCTGGTGGCGGTAGTATTTACGAGTTACGGGGTTGGATGTATTTGCACAAAGATTCCGACGGGAGGGTGACGAACGCATTTCTGAGCGGGCTAGAGACATTCATGCACCAGGCGGGCTGTACACCGATCACACAGGAAAGCGGTAAGATGTTCTGTCCCTGTCGAAAATGCAAGAATTCAAAATTTGCACGTAGTGAAACTGTATGGAAGCATTTAGTAAACAGAGGATTTACACCACAGTACTACATTTGGTATCAACATGGAGAGGGTTATGGGGGAAATGAAGCTAGTAGTAGTAATAATAATTTTGAGGATGGTCATCATAGTGAAGAACCGAATCATTTGCATAATGAATATAATTATCATCAAGATCATGAGCAGATGGTAGATCATGATAGGGTTCAAGATATGATTAGTGATGCATTTTTAGAAACAACTACAACAATAGCTGATGGAACTGGAAATGTAGAAGAACCTAATTTGGATGCAAAAAGGTTTTATGAAATGCTAGATGCTGCAAATCAACCAATCTACACTGGTTGTAGAGAAGGTCTCTCTAAATTGTCTCTAGCAGCTAGGATGATGAATATTAAAACGGATCATAATTTACCAGAGAATTGCATGGATGCGTGGGCGGAGTTGTTTAAAGAGTATTTGCCAGAAGACAACGTGTCTGCTGAATCTTATTATGAGATTCAGAAATTGGTTTATAGTCTTGGGTTGCCTTCGGAGATGATTGATGTTTGCATCGACAACTGCATGATCTACTGGAAAGAAGATGACAAGTTAGAAGAGTGTCGATTCTGCAAAAAACCACGATTCAAACCGCAAGGCCGTGGGAGGAATAGGGTACCGTACCAAAGGATGTGGTACCTACCAATTACAGACAGATTGAAAAGATTATATCAATCTGAGAGGACTGCTGCGTCGATGAGGTGGCATGCGGAACATGTCCAGAGAGATGGTGAGGTTGCACATCCATCAGACGCAAGAGCGTGGAAACATTTCAACAAGGTACACGCAGATTTTGCTACAAATATTCGGAATGTCTATCTTGGGTTATGCACCGATGGATTTAGTCCATTTGGAATGTCTGGTAGACAATATTCTTTGTGGCCAGTCATTCTTACGCCGTACAATTTACCGCCGGATATGTGCATGGAACAAGAATTTCTATTTTTGACCATATTAATCCTTGGGGCGAAGCATCCAAAACGGTCTCTTGATGTTTTTCTTCAACCGTTGATAGAAGAGGTAAAGCAATTGTGGTCAGAAGGGGTGAGGACGTACGATTGTTCCCTTAAAAACAATTTTACGATGCGAGCAGCTCTGCTGTGGACGATAAGTGATTTCCCTGCTTATGGGATGTTGTCTGGCTGGACAACACATGGAAGATTATCTTGTCCATATTGTCTTGGATCGACGGATGCTTTTCAACTGAAGAATGGTAGGAAGAGTTGTTGGTTTGACTGTCATCGTCGCTTTCTTCCACTTGCCCATCCGTACAGAAGAAATAAGACATTGTTTCGGCACAAAAAAATTGTTAGAGACGGTCCTCCTCCATATCTCCCCGGCCAGCAGATCGAAGCAGACATTGATTATTACGGAGCTCAGGAAACAGTTAAAATTGGAGGAAATTGGCATGTTCCTGGAAATATGCTTGATGGATATGGTGTGTCTCACAATTGGCATAAGAAGAGTATATTTTGGGAGCTACCCTATTGGAAGGATCTTCTCTTACGCCACAATCTGGATGTCATGCATATTGAGAAGAACTTTTTTGAGAACATCATGAATACATTACTTAACGTCCCTGGGAAGACAAAAGATAACAAAAAGTCAAGGATGGACTTACCTGATATTTGCTCAAGAAGTGAGTTACATATCAAGAGCAATGGAAATGTTCCTGTTCCCATCTTCCGGTTGTCATCAGAAGCCAAAACAACCTTGTTTGACTGGGTTGCATCAGAAGTTAAGTTTCCTGATGGTTATGTTTCAAATCTGTCAAGATGTGTTGAACGAGGTCAAAAGTTCTCCGGAATGAAGAGTCATGATTGTCATGTGTTTATGCAACGACTACTTCCATTTGCTTTTGCCGAGCTCCTTCCAGCAAATGTCCATGAAGCACTTGCAGGTAATTATAAAACGTTAATATATATACATATGTTATGAAATGTTATTAATTTGATTACTTTTGCAATATACAGCCATCGGCGCTTTTTTCAGAGATCTCAGCACACGTACGTTCAAGGAAGAAGTCATCGAACAACTTCATCATAACATTCCGATCATATTGTGCAACCTGGAGAAGATATTTCCTCCTTCATTTTTTGACGTCATGGAGCATCTAGTTGTCCACCTAACGTATGAAGCATTGCTTCGCGGACCTGTTCACAACGGATGGATGTATCCGTATGAGCGACAGATGAAACATTTGAAGGGGAAAGCAAGAAATCTTGCAAAGGTGGAAGGTTCAATAGTTGCGGGAAGTTTGACAGCCGAAACATCTAACTTCACATCATACTACTTTGCTCCAACTGCTCGTACGAGGAAAAGAGTTCCTAGAAGATATGATGATGGTGGAGTACCGACATCATATCCAATTGATGGTGTTCCTGACATTTTCTGCCAAATTGCACGGTTTGGTGGTAAAACGAAAGAAGTATGGTGGTCATGTGAAGAGGATAAACATAGTGCCCACACTTATATTCTGCTCAACTGCGAGGATGCAGTGACCCGTTACTTTGAAAGGTAAATATTTTTGTGAATGTTAATTATATGAATTGAAGTTAATTATGTATGACTTGATTATTTGTTTAATTTGCAAGATGTTTGTATCTCAAGTTGAAGAAGCAATACCAGGAATATATGCAACTGATGTGGACACACGTAAAGATAAGCACTTTGTCAAGTGGTTAAAATCACAGGTACGTAATATATCTCATACATTGATTAATTAAGTAAGTGTTTTGATACTTCAATATTAATTAAGAATAACTGCTTTGGCAGGTTGATTATGACGATCCTTATTATCCCGTATGGTTTCACGAATTGGTTCAAGGTCCAGTTGCAAAGGTCACCACATCACCTATGTATTTCACACGAGGATTTACCTTTCACACATACGAGTATGAGAGACATCGGGCAACGAGTAACTACGGAATATGTGTGAAAGGTGAAACAGACTTTTACGGGATCTTGCAGGAGATTATTGAAGTGGAATTTCCGGGGTTATTGAAGCTAAAATGCGTCCTCTTCAAATGTGAATGGTTCGATCCTGTTGTGAACCGAGGGATTCGGTATAACAAATTTGGTGTTGTGGATGTCAATTTTGGGAGAAGATACAACAAATTTGAGCCTTTCATTTTAGCTTCACAAGCCGAGCAAGTAAGCTTCCTTCCTTATCCTCGGCTTCGAACTTCCGGGATAAACTGGTTAGCTGCTATCAAAATTACACCTCGTGGACGCATTGTCGCTGGAGAAGAACCGCCCTTCAAGAAGAAGACGCTATCAATGAAGTTGAGGTACCAGAACAACCAACTGATGAAATCCTTTTGATCGACCCGCAAAACTTTCAATATGAAGATATTCCCGAAGATGCGACAGATGAAGCACGTGAAGACGAGTTCGAGAGAAGCGACGATGATGATTATAATGATAGTGATGAGAACGAAAACGATTTAGAGTGATGTAATATATGTCTCTGATGTTGTATTTCTCTATTGTAACGTATGTTTAAAGAAATATTGTTTTTTTACCATCCTAATGTATGTGTAACAAATGTTGTTTTATATAATATGTATTTGTGTTAATTTTAAAAAAATTATTTGGAGTTTTAGGGTTTTAGAGTTTAAGTTGGAGAAAGAGCACAAAGTAGTAGAGAAGAAGAGATATGATGTTAGATGATATGTGACTTTGGGGTTTAGGGATTTCATTCTCGGTGTTTAGGGTTAAGCGTTGTAAAATCGTCGTAAATGGTTATCTATTCCACGTAATTTCGTCGTAAATGGAAAAACGCGGACCTGGTAACTTCGTCGTAAA
>NC_027752.1:18958932-18963078 GCF_000695525.1 Brassica oleracea var. oleracea
TTACGTGTGCTTTACATCGAAATAATTACGTGGGCTTTACGACGAATGCTTACGTGTCGTTTACGACTAATCCTTTCCCTGCGCTTTACGAGGAATATATTTCGTCGTAAATGTAACGAGTCGTTTATGACGAAACCTCCGTTACGACGGACGTTTAACAACGAAACGTTTTTCGACGTTAATTCGTCGTAACACCCCGTTTACGACGAATTTACAACGAATACTGCCCTAGTAAAAAATATGTTTTCTTGCAGTGTACCATTTTGAACAGCTTTATTAATATGCCATGGACACCTGTTTGGTTGTACCATAAATTTATATAATTTAGATAAGCATGTAATTAATTATTTTTGTTAGAATAAGCATGTATTTAATTACCGGAAAAAAGCATGTATTTAATTATACTGAGAATAAAAAATTAAGTAATTTCGTTGAAAATGATTCTTTAAATCACAAATTAGATAAGATGAGTTGAAGTTTTGTTATTACTATGATCACGTACGTGTAGCCCTTTCCGGAAAAAGAAAAATGATCACATACGTGTAGCCCTTTCCGGAAAAAGAAAAACGATCACATACGTGTGCATTTGTATTTCCCTAGCCATGTAAATATATGTATGCATATTATATCAATTTGTATGTTGGTGTGTTATGATAATATCTTATTACTGAGATAAGACCCGCACTTTAGACAGAGTGAATTATATAGTTAAAATATAAAATGGTATTAATAAAATTAAAATTTATATATGATCAATATTTTTGTATATATGTATACAATTTTGGATTATTTATATAATCATTTATACAATGGACCGAGAACATTTTTAATTGAAATTGTGGATCAAAATTTAAAAATTTTAATGGGTCCGGTACGTTTGAATATTTTATTTTACTAATTTACTGGTGAATAAGATTTATATATTTTTTTGATTTTGAAGTTATACTAATTTTTCAGGATATCAGATTAATACATTTTTTTGACATAAGATGGAAAAATAAAATATTAAAAAGATAACTACAAATTAGGTTAAGCTTAAATTTTGAAGTATGAAAGCAGCACAATTATTATTATACTTAAGGTCCAAATAAGATGAAATTAGTTTTTTGTTTGCAACCGATATTTTACTTCAAATACTTGAAGATGGTATTCTTTGTTTATAACCGTTCTTTATATATGATGAAATTTAGGCTAACATGATATATAACATTAACTACTACGAAAAAATATTATTAGCATTTTCTTAAACTACGAAAAACAATTAGGCAATTCACTTCTTTGTGTCAAAGTTTTCTTAATCTTCAATATAAATTTCCTAATCCAAGTTCTGAAAAATTGTGCAGTAAGAAAAAATATTCATTATAAAGATTCGTTTGATAATAAAGCTTTCTGCATATATTTTTTATTTTATTAACAAAACAGAATAATTACTCTTACCAAATTTATATTATGCTATATATGTGTATCATGTTAACGATATTATTATGTTTGAGTAATTTTTCATAATTATGTCTAACTAGTTTTCTTTGTTAATAATATTTTTATACAATAAAAATAAGAAAAATCACAATATTATTAAATAAATAAGTATTAGCACACATATTTGCCAACGAAAAAAATATATTTTGTTTTATTTGACATAAATATGAAAACTAACTTTTTAACATAAAAAATATATTAAATTTACTAAAATTACTAACATCAATATTTCTTAAAGAGTATGAAGACCATATCAATAAAATAATTTTTAATATATTATTACTTATATTATATAATTTCTATATAATTATACTATTATATTTTAATTACTCGATTTATTAGGTTTGATAGGTTTATATACTAACTCATATTCATACACTGCGGCTTCTTAAAAATAACATCAATTCGGTATATTCAATTACTAATTCTAAATCATCTTCTTTATTTGATTCAGTTCGGTTTTACATGATTGAACAACCCTAAATCAAACATATGATACATATAGTATGCAACAACAATTATGACAAAGATTGTGAAAATTAGTGGCTGAGCTGTATTAGTTTAATGTAAGAGAATATGAGAAAAAATACTGTATATGATATAGTTGCATGAATCAAATTAGTAAACACAAAAACAATTATAGAGGAAAGAAATGTCTTTCTCTACATAAGAATCTAAACACAAAAACAATTATAAAATGAAAAATGAGTACAAATTTTTTATTAGATATTCATTTATAATATAGAGCTAAACCACCACTTGTACTAACTGAATCCACTGTGATCAGAATTATGTTTTGTTTCTGATAGAAATAAAAAAACAGGTTTATGTTTATGCCAAATCTATCTGAAGTAGTTTATTGTCTATTTACTATCCATACCCCTATAATTCCAGTTTAGAACTCTCGTATAAAAGATTTTAATGATACCCCGATCAATCGATTTGCCTACTCTGAAACTGATTTTTTTCCATGCTTCTATCCAAAACTCGCCGGTCTACTCCACTTTGAGAAGCCCAAAAATGAGACCGTGTACTTATATTATTATTATTCACCATAGACTGAGTCAAAACTAACTCTTTGAAACTTGAGGCAAAATGCCTTTCTTCCGTCAGATGGTCCTCAGGAGAACAATTTCTAACACCAGGACCAAAGTTATGAAGTGAAGCTCTGAAGTAATATTGATATACAATATCCCACCGAGATAAACAACAGTAAATTATATTCTTATTTCTCATAATCCAAAGAAGCCACCATTTTAAGCATGATATGACTACAGTTTCTTGCAACTTGATCAATGTTTGAGACCCAAAATTCCCATGATGGCGAAGAAACCATAACCCAGAAGTTTTGCATCTTCTAAAAAGTTTTTTTTTTTTTTGAAAACTATCTTCTAAAAAGTTGCAACCCTTTTCCACAAAAAGACTAATCTTACACCAATCTGGATGCGTTAGGAAGATCATGCACTTGCATCCTTAGCCACACTTTCCCTCTTGTACCCAACCCATCTAAATGAATCACCAAAAGAAAAGTTTTTCCATCCAGCTGGTTGCACTGGAACAGTGTCTTTAGTTGGTTTGATAAGTACAGCCAATTTTGCTACACTATAGCTAGATATTGTACAGCCAATTTTGTGCTGCCTGCAAGACGAGCCCCAGGTTTGATAAATTATGTCTTGCCTAAAGGTGTTTTTTTTAACACGTCGATCTTACTTTCAATAAACTTAACTTGTTGGATACATAACTTGCCTAAATCGACCCCGTTTTAAGAATCTTGTGTGGCAATTCTTGAAATCGACCCAATGGAAATGTCCCTATCAGTGCCGTGTGAAGAGATATAGGGCCTAAGGCGAAATTATATTTTTTGTTTATGTAATTTAATGAGTATTATATTTAAAATGAAATAATTCAAAATAACTTATTTTTGCTACATGGATTAAAAATTGGAAAATAAAAAATGATACACAAAGTTTAGAATGTAAAAATTTGATTAATTTATTTTAGTTCTTTGAAAATTTCACAAATTGTCATAGTATATAAAATGTGTATAAAAATGTGATGGAAAATATTAAATTAGTAACATAAAAATCAAGGTTAAAATTATGTGTTAAAATGATGATGCGTTTAAGAATATTATAGTCTCTTAAATTTAGTTACTATATAAGACTTTTACATATTTTTACTTTTTTTTTGTCAGCAACATAAACAGACTCATATAGACTCTGCAAACCAAATCCGTAGCTCTGCATCCATATGGACAACAAAAAACACGATTGCCTTCTTGCATATTTTTTCATTTACTTATATTCAAAGCCAATGATACAAAATATATAAAACCATATAATAATAGATAAAACCTTAAAAATCAACAAAAGTTACATCAAATTTTCAAATTTTATTTTTGTGATTTTTTCAGTAAATCATCCTAATTTGCATGGATTAGAACTTAGAAGTTGATGATTTTTTATTTTAACTAAAATAGATTATATTAAAAGTTTCAACAAAAACTGGATCTGAATTTTTTTTTAAATCTAACTAATATTTACTAGATACAAAAAGAAATTAAAGATTAGGGGCCCCAATTTTTTTACATTATTAAAGGCCCAGGCAAATGTCTTTTTCACTTCAAGGTGGGCAAGGCTCTGGTCCCTATGTAGGTCTCGTATTTAC
>NC_027752.1:18963134-18986845 GCF_000695525.1 Brassica oleracea var. oleracea
CCAAATATTATTCTATACTGTGTGGTATTGGGAGAAAACCAGGAACTATCTTTTCTTCCAATGCAAGGTATCGGAAGAAGTTTGGAAGGAGGGGACAAGCTTGATACATTCCTAATTCGGTATGTATTCCAGACCACATTGTATGCACTATGGAGGGAACGTAATCAGAGAAGACATGGGGAGGCGGCTACACCATCTTCTCACCTGACTCGAATGGTGGACAAACGAATTCGAAATCAGTTTGCTATATTCAGGGGATTATATGGCCATGCCTACGAGAGGGGGCTGGTTAGATGGCTGGAAACAAGATTGAGTTGAAGACATAGTTTCAATGATTTTTTATTCAAAACAAATTTAGATACAAGGCAAATGTAAAAAAGATTTTTTGCTTGAATAAATTTAAAATTCTTTCCAAAAAAAATGCTCGTTAGATCACCATGTTGAAACCGAAATACGTGTTCTGGAGGCATTTCACCCGATCAAAGCCAGTAAACCGCAAACGTGGTTATAGCAAGGAGATCGGACAACGCACAATCGCCTACAGAGTTACGCTATTGATATCTCAGGGCTGGTACGGCTTTGAAGAAACAGAAAAAAAACTAAAAAAAGTTCCACAAACTAATGTGTCATCTTCTCGTGTAACACCTTTTCATATTTATCTTCTTGACAAAAAATGAAAACAAGAAGATAAATAAGTTGTAACCAACATTTAAAATCTGAAAATGGTATAAATCTAACATTTTACCAAAAAAAAAAATGAAAACAAGTGTAACATTATTATATTATTTATAAACCGGTTCATAGTACATTGTTCAAGGGAATTTCTCGTTACTTTTCATATCGACAGTCACAATATCAATTACGAAACACTTACCATGTTGCTTCCAGTAATCTGCCATCGGATTGATCCACTCCGGTTCGGCTATCTCTGCTCTCTGATGTTTCAACTCATCGGTCGATATGTTGTATTTCTCATCTCTGATCTTAACCAACTCCGGCCTTAATACCCCTTGCTCCACCCCTTGTGGTGACATCATCAGTTCCGGTGCACCCACTGGTAATTTGTCACCTACATAAACACACACACAAATGATTGTTCAACCCAAAACCAGACAAATCCAACCCGATTCACAACTATAAATTTTGTGATTCTGAATAATGTTTGATTGCTTTAAATGGTTTAAACCGGATTATTAACTGTTTAACCATAAGATTAATTGCTATACTAGCTTATAGAAACGTAACGTTCACATTGAATTGGTCTGGTTTAGAGCCTATATTTTGTTAAGAGAGACATATCATACCTCGGTCTATCTGCCAGGTGCACCAAAATTTACCGTACGTTTTGGCTATGTTCTTGAGCTCTGGAGTAGCTAAAACCTCAGGCAATCGTGGATAAGCCCACGAACCTGACTTAACCTCGTAAGCATGAGAGTGCCAAAGCTTTTGCTCATCTTGAGGCAGATTTTCATATAACCGGTCTGATATTACATATTCAATTCCTATAAAATAACAAATTTAGTATAACCCTTCAAAAGATTGAGCTTTAATCTGAGTAAAAAAAACAGTACCGATGAGAGGTGCATCAGAACGGTCAGAGGCGTAAACCGCACACTGGAGGAACTCGTCGTTGACTCTGTGGACATAGTGGTGAGTCACTATTTGCCTGGACATATCTCCACTGTAAATCGCAAACGTCGAAACATGACAGTTCATTTGCTTCACTGGTAATCTCCTCTGCATGATCGTAGTTCCGGCATCAATCATGCGTGTGGAAACCGTCACCGGATCTCCAGGAGCCACCTGATCTTCGTCGCCACTCGAGGCCATCTTTGCTTATTTTTGTATTTGGTTTCACGCTTAGATAAGATTCTCTTCTTCTTTGTCACATGGTTAGATTAATTTATGATGATAATAAAATACAAGACATGCAAATTTCATAGACGTGTCATGGAAAGGCCGTACATCGACCATGTGTTGAATCCTACTACAATTTACATTTCTGATTTAATAAATAAGTTTGCAAAACCAAACCGTATCCAAACTTAAAAATTAATCAGTACAAAACCAAACCGAACGATTCTTGTAAGCAACCAAGCATGTACAAGAAGATTAGCTGTAACACAAAAATCATGTATATACATGTAAATTAAGCTACTGTAAGGTTTCAGACATCTTACTAATATAAGACAACTTACAAGCCTTTTGTCTCTCGTAAGACACAAGGCAACAACGCACACAGCTTTACAGTGACGAGGAAGAAAAGTCCACTGTGGAGTTTAAGATCATGGATTCAGGGTATAATGGGTAGAGATCACAACCAGAAACCGACGATTTCATTGTTGTTGCCGTTTGATCGGTCACAACAGACGTGCTCAAGCCACCATCTGTATCAATGTCCCTGAGGTTTGAGATGCTCCAGTTATGTCCATATAAACCAGGATCTGAAAGAACCTGTGTTATTTCTACCTCTCCTTCCAGCATTTGCACAACCTCTGACATGGTTGGTCTTAAGGAAGGAGACGAGTTTGTGCAAACAATAGCAACTTTGATCATCCTTACTGCTTCTTTGGTGTTGAAATCACCTTGTAGAACTGGATCCACTATCTCCGTTATGTCCCCTTTCTGTTGCAGCTTCACTGCCTGAGTTTTGTGGTAACATGTGGTTTAAGTAAACTATAACACATCAAATAGGCTAAAGAGAAACAAAAAACAATTTTCTCAGTTACCCAATTGATAAGCGAGACGTGATCAGCACTTCCCTTTTGTTTCGTATTGCTCTGTCCACTAACAATTTCCATTGCCACAATCCCAAAGCTGTACACGTCTGCTTTCTCTGACAACTGACCCCATAGTGCATATTCTGGAGCCATGTATCCGCTGCAGTATAAGAGAAACGAAGATTGAGCTATATTTCTTTGGCCACTGTTTGAAATTTGTTTTATAATCTACTCTTACATGGTTCCTGCAATCTTTGTGCTAATGTGGCTATGTTCTTCTTCATGTAGCCTAGCCAATCCAAAGTCAGATATCTTTGCATTTAGGTCAGCGTCTAGAAGCACATTTGTGGTCTTTATGTCACGGTGAACCATCCTGATCATTGATCCTTCATGAAGGAACTCAAGCCCTCTTGCAATTCCAACACATATTTTTTGTCTTGCTTTCCAGTCCAGGTTCAAGGAACTCTTTCCTGGAAATGATTTTTAACCAAATAGAAATAAAATCACTTTTAAATAGGATATGGGAACATATGTGTACACTTTGAACCAGTCTCAAAACATATTTTCTAAAGAAATCTGAATGGCTTTGATATACCATGAAGCATATGAGCAAGGGAGTTATTTTCCATGTACTCATAAACAAGCATCAATTGGTTCTTCTCGACACAACATCCATAAAGCTTGACAAGGTTTGGATGGTTCAGACCTGAGATCATTCCTATCTCATTCACAAACTCACGGTTTCCTTGGTGTGACTTGGAAGAGAGCTGTTTGACTGCTATGATAGTTCCATCTGACAGCTCTCCCTATATTAAGTTTCTCATATCAGAAACCATATTTTCTCAGGTTTCTACATATTGAGAAGAACTTGACATTTGATTAGCATACTTTGAATACGGATCCGAAACCTCCTTCTCCAAGTTTGTTGGCTTGATCAAAATTGTTTGTTGCAGCTTGCAGTTGCCTCCAGGTAAAGCAAACCGTTGGCAGACCCTGGACTCTTAGATCTATGTGATCATGTTCCCAACAGAAAATAATTACTAATAGCTGAAACGAATTGGTCATGTATCAGAAATGGATTCATACACTGTGAAAATATGATACCTTGTTCGCTTGTATTCTTGTCTCTTATGCATCTTCTCCAAGCATATATTCCCAAAGCCAAAAGAATAATTGTTACCAAGGCAGCTATTGTCCCAAAAATTAGTGGATAATTAGTTTGATGTCTTATCTTTTCCGCTGCATATAAGATAGAAAGAACTGTGTAAATATACATGATATATCACATAAACACCAAGCTACAGAAAGATATTTTCAAGTCTTTTGACCTCCACATTGTGGCTCCATACCTGAAAATTCAAAAGGACCTGTGTCATTTGAAGTTATGGCCACTTGAAAGGGAAGAAATCAATATGATAAAGAGTACTTACTGTGGTGACACAAGGAGATTCCAGAAATAAGAGGACCATAGTTTCCTCTTTTAGGTATGAGGGTTGTCCCTTTGCCCGCCCAATACAGCTGAATCTCTAACATATGATTGGTCACATTTACAGCTTTCACTTCTTTCACAACAGGAGTCATAGTCCCCTTAGACTCCTCTTTGATGTTAAAATCCTTCAAGAACAGTTCTCCCTAGAAATAGCAAAGAAAATGAACTTCAATCTTCCATGGTTGATTCAAGAAGACAATTATTAAGTGACAATTCACCTGAACATAGACATCAAATATGCGTCTGCCAAGACGACTGAATGGTTCTTCGTCTGAAAACTGAATCTCCATAAAAAGGAGTTTCACATTGTAGGGTCCATTTTCCAAGCAAAACGCATAATAAACAAGTGAGAGCGCAGATCTACGTGCAGTCTTATAAAGATTAGGAGAATCTCCAGGTAGTTTTGAACGAGCTGAAATGATGTATGTATCATTCTCACTATGTTCATCCGCGGCAAATACACCTGTGTTACTAATTCCCCATGTTTTGAAGTGTTGGTTTGTCGCCGAATAGACAGTACTATCATCAGCTTCGTAGCTGATTTTATGAGAGGAGTTTTTAATGACTGTGTTTTCTCCACCACAATTTATATGTAGTGTTCGCTGATCTGCCAGCCATAATTGAAAGAGATAAATTAACAGCTAAAACAGACAGCAACATAAACATGTTAGAGACGTTCTTTACTTACAGCTTGTGCAGTTGATTGGACCAGCACATGGAAGAAGCCCAGTTCTGTATGAAAAGAATACCAACATAATTAAACATCACAATGGCACAAAATATTCAAAATATTCTACTGATACTAGATAAAGCAGAAGAGTATATACTTACAAGTTGTTCTTTAAATATGAGCTCTGGTATGTATTAATGTTACTGATGAAACACAAAGTATAAATAGAAACTTCAACATGAGAATGTTATCGATAAAACAGAGAAAAAGTACAATATCTACCAAGATTTCATATTGCCACCTCTTTTCCTGACAGCTAGACGACCAAGAGAAATTATTGTACGAGATATCACTGTGAGAAATAACCATAATAAAAAGATTAGTTGACATGAAGAAAAATTATCTCAAAAATATATAGACAAGGGAAAGTTTAAACGTACATATTAGATTTGCTATTGAGAAAAACACCTGATCCAGCGTCTCCAGAAAGTCTATTTCTAGTCAAATAGCTGAACAAACATGTCAGAATGATACATACTTGATCATGATACTATGGTATTGACAATGTTTGGACTTCATCTCTTCAACATGTTTAGTCTAAGATTGTATAGTACTTACGTGTATTTTGGTGCACTTTGAATTCCACGAACTTCGCCAGTCAAGCTGTTAAACGATAAATCCCTGCAGTAAACATGTACTTAAAAAAAAGTAAACTTAAATGTTTGCATATGAAGATCTACAGATTTCTCAAAAGCTCCTACATAGATTCTCTAATACTTGAATATCAGTTCACAAAGTGCGTACCGGTCAATCCATGACACAATCTATATATACAAATAATATAGTCCATATATGAAAAATGTCATGAGTATACACATCTGATGATACTCTAATTCCTCTGTGGGTAATGCTGTGTATATTAAGCTAGCTTTGACAGAAAGAACTTACAAAGTCTTTAGCTCTGGCAAATTCCATATGTAAGAAGGAATTGCACCAGACAAGCTCACATTCCTCAAAATCCTGGAAGAGGGAAGGGGGATTTTAGTTCAAAATTTTCAGACAGAATCAATACTCAAGACAATAAACTGATGACTGAAGAAAAGAAAAATACAGTTTTCTGATGGCTTTGCTGGACATATTTGGAAAGGAGTTTATCCCAGTTGTATCACTAATACTCCTGCATTTCGATATATCGCTTAAAACATTATTTTTGTTTCAATTGTCATTTTGTTAATACGTATAATGAAGGTAAGTTCATTACATATCAATAAGATTTTCTAGGCGAGTGACTGCATCAGGAATAGGACCTTTCAGTCCGCTTGCCAGTATACCTCTGTTGATAATAACGAACAAAGCTTAGATGGTAGATAAACAGAAACCATAAGAGAAATGAAAATTAGCAATGAAGGACAAGCTTACAGCCTTTGAAGCCGAGACCAGTTGCCGATATATTTTGGGATGGTACCATTGAAGTTATTGTCACTAACCCTACTGCATATATTATTGAAACAAAAAAACTTATTAAGAGTTTTGTAAAACTTATCTTCTTGGACTAGTTTATAGGTTTTTCGTGACTATAAATTAATTTACAACCATGAAATTCATACTAGGGAAGAAACAAAGCATATGAGAAGTCGTGGAAGAAGTTCAACAGGGAAGCTTTGAATCAAATAGGTTGTACTTCAATGTAGATGCCAATAAAACAAAACCTTAGGAAATTTTTAATTTTTAGTTACAGAAACAACTTACAAATCCTCAAGGTTCACCAGTTTAGCTAGAGAGTTAGGCAAGTTTCCTGTAAATTGATTGGAGGTAAGATGCCTGCAGAAACCAGTTTGAGAAGATTAAAAATACTAATGGTTTCTTTTGGATAAAATCTGGTGCATAAAACTAAATATTCATGTGGTTTTGAAAAATGGTTAAGATGCAAAGGGTATTACAGCCGTATTAACTTGGTCAAGTTACCAAGCTCCTCAGGAATTGGACCAGAGAACTGATTGGCTTCAACCCCTCTGGAAATTTCGTCACATCACTCCTAATATAAGGTCAAATCAAGAGGCATATTTGGTATAGAAAACAATTTTAGACTTACAGGACTGTAAGATTCTTGAAGTTCTGTAACCCAGTTGGTAAAGGCCCAGACAAGTTATTCGCGCAGAGCGAGCTGCAAGAAAATTTCAGAAGTCACTCTGGTGAATTATGAATAGTATGCATCGGCAACAGAGAAAGAGATGGAACTAACATGGAAGTGAGGTATGGCAATGAAGCCCACTCCATTGGGATTGAGCCCGTAAGGTAGTTTCTGCACAAGTCTCTGCAAAGAAAAGCAAAAACTCAGCTCTCATGTTTCTCTTTGAAGATTCTCTAGCTACAAATTTGACAACACCTCCTATATATATATGATTTTACGTGGTTGAAGTTGAACTCACTCACATAGATTGTAGATATCGAAGGTTAGCCAACTCTGGTGGAAGTTTTCCTGGAAGGCCAAGGGTCTTCAGATCTCTGTTTGTTCAAATAGTGCAACCAAAAAAGATATCAGGACAGAGAGGAAACATCTACTTAAAAAGAAAAGAAAACAGAATAAATTAATAACACTCACATGCTTGTTATATGGCAAGTGGTGCTTTTGTTGAAGCTACAATCACAACGAATGGTGCTGTTTCCAGTGTCCGGATTCGAAATAACATCAACGTCCTGCATCATCTTCAGGGTTCCTAAACTGCAAGGGTCTCCATAACTTAGGTTCAGTCCCTTGATTCCAAGTGTAGTAGCTATCTTCTCTAGCGCATTCACTGCTTACAATTGATATATAAGCAAATAACAGATATACAAATGAGGATTTAGACCTTCATTTAAAAAAAAAGGAATAATTAGCAGTTGTTTATTCTCATACACTCATCTGAATGGAGAGATGGTGAAACAGATGTTGAACTTGCTAAGAAGCTTGTGATGATGATAAAGAAGAGAAGGACTGAGAACACGATCAACATATCTCATATAAGGCGATTCTTTGTATGTGAACTTGTTTTGTTATTCACAAATTACAAATATTATCATCAGTGATCAGCCACATACAATATTGGTTATATAATTGTACATTTAGAGTTTTCGTCTGGTCGTCTTTGGTGGCTATATCCCTAAACATTGACTTTGGAACAATACCTGGCGGTCACGGTGACAGGTGAAGAAGACTAATTAAAGATACCAAGGACTAAAAGTCAATATGTCCATGGCATCTTTCATTTGTTTTTATTTTAAATCAAGTATATTAGCGAATAAGAGACTGGTGCTATATTTCCTGGGATCTTGTTTCCCATTACGCATCTGCTTCCAGGTTGTAGAAATTCAACTCCATTATAAATTGAAAAGAAAACATAAAAAAGGTCGACTTTATTTGCCTAAAAGTCACATGTCTTAATGTTTGATATGTCGAGTTTTTTTTTGTTTTTTGACTAATATGTCGAGTTATTTGACCAAAGATGATAGAAATAAGATATGTGGCAAGTTCATGAATGATTGATGTTTCATGTCCCTTTAATCAGATAACGCTTACGTATACCACTTGGACTTTTTTAATGCATGAGCCCCTCTCTACACAGTTAACGCTGTACGTATATCACTTCCAACTTTTCCCTTTTCTTGACGTCTCTCTCTTCCGTCGTAATCGCACGACCTACTGTTTCCTTAGTAAAACACTATATCTATAACAGGAAAAACAAATTACGATAAATGAGCCAAAGTTTTTAGCTTAGTGTTTTTTTTACTGGTTAAAAAGCTTAGTGATTTTCTAAGATCATCACACTTATATTTGGCAATCCAATGAAAAAAAATCGGCAATGTTCGTATATGAGTTGTAAACAAAATAATAATAATAATTACCGAGGAATGCAAAAAGGAAATTAAAGAGTATAAGTTAAAGCAAATAAATAAACACACTAATATTTGTAATTAGGTTTGACTCTAATTTTTTTTCCTCTTGTGAACGCAAAGACTTTAGGTGTCTATGTAAACGCAAGACAATTAAGGATTAAGAAAACAAGTGTAACTGCTAGGAGGAGCTTCTAGATTTCTTTTTGCACTAAAATTGAAATGGTGTAACTGTTGGAATTTTAACCTTCGATTAAACATATAAAGAGTGGAAGAATCAAGCGAGAAGAAGTGGCCCTTGCCAGACAAGAAAAAGAAAAAGTGACCAAGAGTTTGGTCGGAAACAAGTGAGAGAGACGAAACTTGAGAGAGACGAAACTCGTCAGTGAGTTAGTAACAAAAGCGTTTTATTAGATCTAGAAAGAGTTTGTCAGTTACAAGTAAGGAAGAATCAAGCCGGTGAAAATGGAATTCATGCCCTTTTTTTAAAAAAAAAAAAAAAAAAAAATGGAATTCACCGGAAAAGTACAAATCCACAAGAATATGAAGCAAGTAAAACTTTAATTATATCCCAAGTGTGTCTTCTTCCTTCCTTATATAGCTGTCCTTCATTTTTTCTTTCCCTAAATCGCCTTGTTTGATGGATTTTAACCCGTCGGGCCTACGAGCCAAGCCGTCGAGGTGATCGCTTTTAGTCACCTGTTTGGGTCGGCTAAAAGCAGTCACAAGCTGAACTGGTATTTCATCGCTCAGCTCGCGGAACCAAACTGTTATTCAACTCTAATGGACCAGATCTTCTACCTGATGCGCTTTGAAAGGGGATGCAATCCACCTCCTACAATTACATAGAAGAAGAAAGTCAAAGTGGGAGAAGATGCCACCTGACACTGGTTACAAACCGAAGAGGAGTTGAGCTGTGACTTGGTCATAACAAACAAAGTCAACATGCAACTAACCATTTGTTTAGACAAAACCTATAAGTCTACAATAAGGAGTGTTGGTGTTGGTTAAAGTCTACCTAAGGTATAGTTGTTAGAGTTGTTAAGAGTGGTTAGTAGAAGTAGAGCCTAGAGTTGTACTAGTTAAAGTGTACAAGTCTAAGTACGTGATAGTGTGGAGTTGTTACTGAGAAAACAACTAACCGGAGGTTATTGGTTAGTGTATTTTAATGGATTTAAAAATCCAAACAAATCTAGTGTTATTGGTTCTATGATTTTAAAATCCATATTGAAATCATGTGTTATTGGTTTAATGATTTATAAATTCTAATCCAAATCAAGTGTTATTTAATCGTAAGGATTTACTTATAGATTTGATTTAATAAAGGATTTGAATAGATTTGTATAGATTTTTTTGTTAAAATACAAAAACTCAAATCCGAGGAAAAACCCCCGGATTTGTAAATACTAATCCGAGAGAATTTAAAAATCTGTATAATTTACCTTGATTTATAAATATTACATGAACTAGCTTAATATGAATGTTATATATAAAAATAATTTATATATATTATTATTTATTTGTATTCATTTACGTATTATGTATATAATTAAATTAAAGTAAACACATAAATCAAAACAATACATCTTGTTTATTTACGATATTTTTTTGGTAAATGAATCAAAACAATCATTTTATTTATTTTATATGGTATATAACTAAATTTCAATGACATGGACATAGATATATAATATATTTTAAGATAAATATTTATTATCGAGAATTCATACTCATATGATAATCACAAAATTTCTTGCGATTTTTAATGCAAAATTTCAAAATTAAAATATTAAGGTTACAATACTTTTTCAATACAAATTTAGAAATGATCATATTTAAGTATTTTTCTATGTTATATAGTTTAAATTTAAATTATATTAATATATAATATGAATGTCTAGTAAATGAGACTTCATATTCATCCGAATTATAATCATTTGTATTTTGTTATTAGCAAAAACGTTAAATCATTGATTACACAATTTTAGTATGAGACATTTAACGTTTTAGTAATTTATAGTCGTTTTAAAAATTCAAAATATAATATATAAGAAAAAAATTTAATTTTTTTTTATTATATGGTTAATGTAGTTGTTTAATATCTTTTAATAATATAAAATTAAAAAAAAAAGAGCTAAGATACAAAAATTGTTATTAAATATTTATTATTCATAATCATTAATTGTCATATATACATTAATCATATTAGGCAATTCAATAGCTTTTATTTAAAGAAAATGCGAGAATATTCTTTTGTATACTATTTATCAATTTAATAGTTAGTTGAATAAAAATATAATATAAGTTAAGATGAACCAACTTATTTCTCTAAGAATTCTGAATTTCATTCTCCTAGTGACACGTGGCTACAAAAAAATGTTATAATGTTTCTTAATTAATATATAAGAGATTTCTAAATCAATCCCCTAGACTATATTTGCGAAGTGATTTTGCCACAGGTCTTTTCTACAATCAATTTCATAAAACAAATATGACATGGCTACTGAAATTGATGACATGGCTTCCGGAAAAATATGACATGGATAATTTCATTTAATGTTGATTTATATTTTTGGCAAATTTATTAGAATATAGTAATAATTCATATATTACATTTAATATTGATATTTCTTTTTGGTAAACTTTTTTAAAATATGGTAATAGCTCATACATCATCTATAAAATAAATATATTAATATATAACATTTCAAATTTTGAAATATTATTATTTTGTATACTTATACAATTTGTATTACTAAAGTTTTCAAAAATTTCTACAATTTTTTAAAAAATTTAAATATCTAATCGTAAGATCATTAGTCTTATATATCTACAAATTTTATAATATTGTTTAGGTTAAATATTTGATAATTATACAATTTTATATTATTTTTATTAGTTTTATACAAGTTGATTTAATATATATCAAATCTATATTAAATATTAGTAAGAAAATAGTAAAATCTATAATATTTAATAAAATTTATTTTTAAATATAAGTTAGATTTAAAAAACATTTTACTGCAGGAAAACAACTAGTTAAAATATATAAACTAATAACATATGTATGTGTAAGTTTGTATGTAATGAAAAAAGGGTTAACAATGTAGACATACAAAGTGTTCTCTGTTCCTTCTACAAGAATAAACAAAACGTGAGAGAGCCAAGAGAGTATGAGCGTGTGCTTGTGCATTGTTACACAAGTACGAAACAGATAGTGAGTGAGTTAACAAGAACAACAACAAAAAACAGAGTAAGAAGAGAAGCTTGCCAAGAGTGAGAGGCCAAGACAAAATCCTAGCGCACGGAGAGAGCACTTGTTTAAAGAGAGAGAGAGAGGGATAATGAAATGGTCAAGTATAATGGACTCGGTACTTAGTATGTAGATCATAAGCATACACAGAGACTTGGTGTATTCTGATTTCATTGTTATTTGCTTCAAGCGAGCACTAGGGACATTCCAGTGATGAGGAAGGATACTGGTAGAGATCAAAACCAGAAACAGAGGATTTCATTGATGTTTCTGTTTGATCCGTCACACCAGAGGTGCTCGAGCGTCCACGTGTATCAATGTGCATCAGCTTTGACATGCTCCAGTCGTGTCCATATAAACCAGAATCTGGCATAACCTCTTTTATTTCAATCACTCCCTCCAGCATTTGCACGGCTTCTGACATTGTTGGCCTCATCGAAGGAGATGAGTTTGTGCAAACAAGAGCAACATTTATCATCCTCACAGCTTCTTTACTGTTAAAGTCACCTTCCAGCATTGGATCTACAATCTCCAGTATGTCCCCTTTCTGTTGCAGCGTCAGTGCCTGACATTTGATGTATAAAAAAACGTTTCATTACACTTTATAAAGTTATGAATCAAATGGGATAAAAGAGAAAGGAAAGCTCCAAGATTTTACCCAATTGATAAGGGAGACTTGATCATCATCACTTCCCTTGTGTTTAGTATTACTCTGTCCACTAACAATCTCCACTACCACAACCCCAAAGCTATACACGTCTACTTTCTCTGTTAACTGACCCCATAGTACATATTCAGGAGCCATATATCCCCTGCATTACAAGATATACCAACACTGAGCTAATGGTGCAGCTTTTTGTTTTTGTTTTATGTTCTAAACTTACATGGTTCCAGCAACTTTGGTACTAATGTGAGTGTGTTCTTCTTCATGGAGCCTAGCCAATCCGAAGTCCGATATCTTTGCATTTAGGTCGGCATCTAGAAGCACGTTACTGGTTTTTATGTCACGGTGAACCATCCGGATCATCGATCCTTCATGGAGGAACTCAAGGCCTTTCGCGATTCCAACACATATTTTTTTCCTTGCTACCCAATCCAGTTTCAGGGAGCTCTTTTCTGGAAATAGATTTAATCCAAAGAGAAATGATAATATTCTACACGGTTAAAAACAAGAAGAAAAGCTTAATAATTGTTATGTACCGTGCAGCACAAGAGCAAGGGAGTTATTTTGCATGTACTCATAGACGAGTAACAACTGATTCTTCTCAACACAACATCCATAAAGCTTGACAAGGTTTGGATGATTCAGACCTGAGATCATGCCTATCTCATTCACAAACTCGCGGTTTCCTTGGTGTGACTTGGAAGAAAGCTGCTTCACTGCTATGATGGTTCCATCCGGCAGCTCTCCCTGCATTAAAATTCTCATATCATAAACCAAAAACATCTTTACATTCTCAGATATATTGGCATATGTTTTATCATACTTTGAATACGGCTCCGAAACCTCCTTCTCCAAGTTTGTTGGCTTGGTCAAAATTATTTGTTGCAGCTTTCAGTTGCTTCCACGTATAGCAAACCGTTTGCAGACTCTCGGATCTCAGATCTATGTGCTCAGGTCCAAAAGAGAAATCATTAGTACTGATTTGAGCATATATCGCTACAGGGTTCATATTATATGTGGACTTTGGTACCTCTTTCTCTCGTAATCTTGTCTTCCCTGCGTCTCCTCCAAGCATATATTCCCAAAGCCAAGAGTGTGGTTGTTACAAACGCACCCGTTGCCCCCAAAACTAGAGGATAATTAATGTGATGTTTTATTTTCTCAGCTGCAAATGATACAATAAGAGTGTAAATATATATACTAACAAAAGACATTTTTTACAAATAGTTATTGTTTATCTAAGAACCTCCGCATAGTGGATCATGACCTGGAATTTGAAAGATGAAAAATTATCATTAGAATCAATGTCAAGAAGATGAAGATGACGAAACTCAATCTGAAGAAATTAGCCACAAAAGCAAATACTTACTGTGACACAAGGAGATAGCAGAGATAAGAGGACCATAGTATCCTCTGTTGGGGATGAAAGTTGTCCCTTTACCCGCCCAATACAACCGAATCTCTAACATATGATCAGTCACATTAACAGCCTTCAATTCTTTTACAACAGGCTTCAGGGTCCCATTAGCCTCCTCTTTAATGTTAAAATCCTTCAAGAACAGTTCTCCCTAGAGAAAGGACAAAACACTTCAATCTTCCATGCATGATTGAAAACATATATATTCTAGTAGTGACGCTTTACCTGAACATAAACATCAAATATGCGTCTGCCTATACGACTGTATACTTCTTTGTCTGAAAACTGGATTTCCATAAAATGGAGTTTCACATTGTATGCTCCATTTTCCAAGCAAAACGCATAATAAACTAGAGAGAGTGCAGATCGACGTGCGGTCTTATATAGATCAGGAGAACCTCCAGATGTTCTTAAACTAGTTGAAATGATAAACGTGTCATCATCACTTGTATCATCGGTAAAGTCGCCTGTGTTGCTGATTCCCCATCTTTCCATGTGAAGATTTGTTGCCGCCAAGACCTCAATGTTATCAGCTTGATAGGTGATTCTACGAGAGGAGTTTGTAATCTGTACAGTTCCTCCACCGCAATTTATATGTAGTGATCTCTGATCTACAATAAAACAATATGAGTATCAACCATTAATAGAAAGTGAAAAAGCTCAAAAAGTGTCTATATTAAGCTCAATATGTACTAACAGCTCTTGCAGGTGATTGGACCAGCGCATGGAAGAAGACCAGTTCTGTATGAGAAAGAGATCAGAATATTAAGCTATATCATATAGCACAAACATTAATGAAACATGTTCTTTGCTGTATATACAAAAGCAAGAAATACAAGAATTTAAACCATTCTTGTTCTTACAAATTGTTCTTCCAGTTTGAGCTCCGGTATGTGTTAATGTTACTGATTCATCAACATAAACTTCAAAATGAGCAGGGTATACTATATTAGATATATATATATATAAAATGTTCCATTTCATGTTGATACCGTTTTTCATGACAGCTCGATGACCATGTTAAATTGTTATAAGAGAGATCACTGTGAAGACTCGCCAAATATTTTTTTTTAAAAAAACACAAGAATATTAGTTGGGATGACTGCAACTTTCTCAAGCCATGCAGGTAGGAGGAAACATACATATTAGGTTTGCTGTTGAACAAGAAAGCAGATTCAAAGTTTCCGGTAAGCATGTTGCCAGCCAGGTAGCTGAAAGTCAACCAATAAATCTAAGTCTCGGGTTAAAATATCCAACTTGGATTGTAACTACTTACGTAAATTTTGGTGCTTTATGTATATCTTGCACTTCACCAGTCAGCTTGTTAAACGATAAATCTCTGCATAAGACAAGTTGTATAAGATCCTTTCATGCTTGCATACAAACTCTCACGCTCTAAACTCTTTCCACGTAACATTAGAAAGAACTTACAGTCTCCTTAGGTTTGGCCAGCTCCAGATGTAAGAAGGAATTGGACCAGACAAATTCAAATTCCTCAAAATCCTGGAACAGGAAAGGAGACGCTATTAGTTTGAAATGTTCGGATAAAAATGAAAACAGAAGAAACCTTGAGATTCAGAGGAAAAAAAATAAGTACAGGGTTTCGATGGCTTTGCTGGATAGGATTGGAAATGAGTCTATTCCTGTCGTGTCACTAATTCTCCTGCGCATATGAAAGTGTGTGTTGTTTCAGTTGTCCTTTAGCTAATCTATTTAGAGATAAGTCAATTTACAGATCAGTAAGATTTTCTAGGCTGGCCACTGCATCAGGAATAGGTCCTTTTAGTCCACTCGCGTATAGATATCTGCTGACCACAAATGATACAGGTTAGACGGTGTATAAGCACAAACAATAAGGAGACCTTAAATTAGCAAGTGGTCCAAGCTTACGTACAGCCTTTTAAGCTGAGACCAGTTGCCCATATATGCTGGGAAAGTTCCACTCAAGTTATTGTCGCATATCCAACTACAAAATAAAAACGACCAACTAGTTTAGCGATTCAAAAACTATTTTTATAGGTTTTTTGGACTATCTTTCCACACATGTAACTAAGTAAGCGTTTAGAAAGTGTCAACATCAATTTCACTACCAAACTACACATACTAGTACGAAGTAATAAAGCTTGTATATAAAATGTGCTCAGCAAAAAAAAAAAAGGTTTAAACACGTTTCAGTTCTATCTAGGTGGTCATAAAACAACTTTTACAAAAGAGGCAAAAAGCTTTTGAATTTTTTTTAATTTCAAAGGATAGCAACAACTTACAACCGCTCCAGGTTTACTAGTTTAGCGAGAGTGATAGGTAAGCTTCCTGTAAATTGATTGGATGAAAGATACCTGCAATACCAAGTTTTAGAAACGATCAAACTCTTTACCTTTTTTATTCATAAAATCAAAGATTTGGATAACAAAACTGATGATTAGATGCCTACAAAGCCAAAGATTGTCTTACAATCGTTCAAGGTTGGTCAAGTTACCAAGCTCATCAGGAATGTGACCAGAGAACTGGTTTCCTTCAAGCCCTCTGAAAATTTCCACACGTCACCGCAATATCAGTTCAGATGAAAAGGCACATAAGTGGGAAAACTATAGAGACGTACAGGAACTTCAGATTCTTTAAGTTTTGCAACCAAGTTGGTAAAGTCCCAGACAAACTATTCCCGGAGAGCGAGCTGCGAGAATATTCAAAGTTACTAGTAAATCATGAAGATGAAGCATCAGAGAGGGAGGAAGCTAACATGAGAATGAGGTGTGACATTGAAGCCCACTCCACTGGAATCGTTCCAGTAAGGTAGTTTGCGGATAAGTCACTGCAAATAAGAGAAAACAAAACTCTTCTTATGGTGGTTCTCTTTGCAGATCGTCTCTAAACTGTAAGTGTGACGCATCAACAAGTCTCTCTTTAATCCTATCGCATATAAGACCTTTTTACATCTCTGTTTCCCTCTTTATTTCTACTTTTAGCTCAAAAAGTGTTTGTTAATTAAATGTATCAAACCTTGGACTAGTCATCGATTTGATTAAAACTTGTGCGTGGTAGAACTTACATTGATTGGAGATATCGAAGCTTGGCCAAGTCAGGTGGAAGTTTCCCCTCGAGAGTAAAATTCCTGAGAACTCTGTATTTGTCGAAATTAATGCAAAGTAAAGAAAAAATTAATAAATAAGAGAGAGAAAAAAGAAGAAGTAAATGAAAATCAACACTCACAATTCTGTAATATGACATATCGTGTTGTTGTTAAAGCTACAATTACAAGCAATGGTGTTGTTCACCTCCGGATTCCAAACAAAATCAACTTGTTGTGTTATCATTAGAGTTCCTGAACTACATGGGTCTTCATGACTTAGGTTCACTCTCTTTATACCAAGTGCAGTAGCTATCTTCTCAAGCGCATTCACTGCACAGATTATTGAGTATATTATATATGAAAAAGTTATGGATGTTAGTTGACCTCTGATATTATAAAAAGTTAAGATTATATTATTTAATTACATTCATCTGGATGGAGAGCTGGTGAAGTGGAGGTTGTTTGAATCACGGAGAAGCTTGTGATGATGGTGAAGAACAGGAGAGCCGAGAAGACGATCCACATCATCGAGATAGATTAGAATATATTGATAGTTTTGTGTGTGGACTTGTTTGGTTAGTCACAATAGTAAGCAGAGATGAAATAGACGTCAATTATATATTTTTTAAAATGGGTCTATTATATAATTTCTCGGGGACTTCTTAGTGCGTCGGCCAGTAGCCCGTACATACATTATTTTGACTAAAAGTTAAGATTGAATTATGGGTTGAATATTATTGTGCAAGTTGCCAATGCGAATACTTACAGATTCATGAATGTCACATGTTTCATATCCCTTTATGTGTTTCGTCGCTATATTTAATCTGACCAGGATTCTTTAAAGGAAACAAAATTGTAATTGTAATTGTCATCTGTTTAAACTAGGCCTGGGCATTTTAACCTGGACCCGAAGACCCGAACCGGAACCGACCAAAAAATACCCGATCCGGAACTGGACCGAAAATTTACCAGTACCTTTTGGGTCTAAATTTTTTTTACCCGAAAGAACCGGAACCGAAAAAGAACCGACCCGAATAGACCCGGACCCGAAAAGAACCGACCCAAATAGACCCGACCCGATAAGAACCGATTTGTACCCGACTTAAAAACATGTATATCTAAAACTATGATATTTTTGTGTTCTATTTTATATATATTATTTTATGATTTAGTTGAAATATCTTTTATTAACAACATTTGTTATTATTTTTTAAGATTTTTAAAGTAATATAAAGCTTTAAAATGTAAAATTTAGAGTTTTAAAATATTTTATTTTAATTATTAATAGTTTCATTTAAGTCGTTTTGTAAAATTTTAGATATATATGACAAATATTCAACTAAAGTTGATGGAATTGAGTATATCATGTCCTTTTCAGATCCTAAATACCCGAACTCGATCCGGACCCGATATGGACCAAAAAAATTACGGGTATTTTATGGGTATTTTAATTATAGACCCGAACCGACCCGGACCCGAGAAGAACCGACCCGAACCCGAACCGAAAATTTCTAAGTACCTATTGGATCTAAATATTTAGGACCCGAAAAGACCCAGACCCAAAAAGAACCGGCCCGAACCCGATCCGAAGACCCGAACACGGCCCAGTTTAAACGTTGATCAACTATTCTTGCGTGTGCAGTTGAAGCTACCCAAATTAAACTGAGAGAGAGAATAAAAAGAAAAACCAATACAAATATCTTTAAATTTTGTGGTATTTATGTTCTGTACTGATCAATATTTTTTCTGAATCCAAATACTCCATAAAATTATTGGACTATCCTGTAAAATCTAAATTTTTAATTGGACTGCTCTATAATTTTTTAATAAATAAAATTTAAAAAAATCAAGATTTTGTAAAGAAAATACATATAAATTTTATAGAAAAAGTTGACAGTAAAAGAATTAATTCAATAATTTTGTGTATTAGGTGAAGACATATATGAATATATAAGTATTTATATTTAAAAACGTATTTTCTCTCAAACAAGCGACGGCGATGGCGATTTTCTAGGGTTGGATGTGGCTGTAGGATTTGGATCCGGGGATTTCCGGGGCAATATGGAATGGTCGAGATCTCTGGCTCCACGATATGAGAGGGGGGCTGGGGACCATCGAAGGGAACTTGAATTTTGGAATACTCAGAAGAACTCAAGGGATTGAGAGGATCAGAGTAATGATGGGGGATCAAAGTTTATGGATTCTTTCAGATCTGGTGGAGATCGGGAATTCGGGGATTCGTCTTTTGGATTTGGGAGGAATGAGCATCACAAATATTAAAACGAGATTCTGTTTCTACCACTTGGTTGACTGGATCAATCATTCTTGGGATTATCTAGATCATTTTTTGGAAATAGAGATTTGGTTTGGGAGTCTAGAGGAAATATGGGATTTTTTTATGGATTTTTTTATTGAGATTTTGCTAGTGCTGGTTAAACAGGGTTTGTGGATCATAATGGTTCGAAGAATCATTTGGAAACGATATGGTCTTAATGGATATGATTTACAAAATATAATTTTAAAGGATGGGCTGCACTATAAATGGCGATGGGAATTGTTCTTTTTTTTCATCGTTTCAATTTGTCTTTTTTACGGTACTATTACTTTCATTGTGTGGTCTTTTGCTTTTTTCTCAATGACTCAGGGCCAGTTAGTAGGAAAGGGAGGAGATATGGTGAATGGCGAGATGGCTCGGAAGCGGTTGAATATATCAGTTCCTCACTTCGATAACTCGGATTTCGATTATTTGGGTGATATCAAAGGTATTGTGGCGGGTGCATTTTCAGGGTATCTTTAAACCCACATCAAGAAGCTCTAGAGAGCCAATTTACAGTTTATATAATGAGAGTACTTAGTTAGAATTGCCGAGGAATGGGAAGTAAATGGACTATAAGTTATCTAAGGGAAATATGGCATAAACATAAACCAGATTTTTTATTCTTATCGGAAACCAAGCAAGAGTTTGAGTTCGTTCAAGGATTTCAAGACCATTTTGGATTTGATAATTTAGTCACGGTTGATCCAGTAGGGCGGAGTGGTGGGCTGGCGCTATACTATAACAACGATTACCAGGTTAAGGTGTTATATTCAAGTAACCGAATGATAGATGTGGAAGCAGTGGCTCTGGGAAAGACGATCTTTTTAACATTTATGTACGGGGATCCAGTGCCAGATTTGAGGGAGCAGGTGTGGGAACGTTTGACTAGATATGGACTAGCGAGATCAGAATCTTGGTTTATTATTAGGGATCTAAATGAGATTACAGGAAACCATGAAAAAGAGGGAGGATCTCTGAGAAGTGCCGCATCATTTGTCCCTTTTAATAATATGATTAGGAAAACTGGTTTACTGGAGTTTCCTGCAAAAGGAAATAAATTGTCATGGAGGGCGACGAGGTAAAGGAAAAGGGGCAGTGACGGTAAGATGCCGACTAGATCGCGCACTAGCGAATGAGGAGTGGCACACGCTATTTCCATGTTCCCATACTGAATATCTGAATATGGTGGCATCAGATCATCGTCCACTAGTGGCTTATCTGGAAGATAAGATTGTTAGACGAAGAGGTCAATTTCGATTTGACAAACGATGGGTTGGTAAGGAAGGCCTAATGGAATCAATTACGATGGGTTGGGCGGAACATAATGAAGATAGGGGAAACGGATTAGTGGAAAAGATTAGTAATTGTCGCCAAGCCATTTCAAAATGGCGGAAAAATAATCCACCCTTTGGGAAGGAAAAAATTGCGGATTTACAAAAGGCTCTAGAGGAGGTACAAAATGATGATACTAGGTCGCAAGAGGAGATTTTGGAAGTTTCCAGAAAGTTGCAAGAGGCATATAAGGATGAAGAGGAGTATTGGCATCAGAAAAGTAGGAACATGTGGTATTCATCAGGGGAACTCAATACGAAATTCTACCATGCTCTAACTAAGCAACGGAGGGTGCGCAATAGGATTGTTGGACTTCATGATGCAGCTGGAAATTGGATTACGGACGATAATGGGGTGGAAAAAGTAGCTAGCAGTTGATTATTTCGTTGATTATTTCGAAGAGCTATTTAGTACCACCTCTCCATCAGTGTTTGATGATTTTCTATCCGACATAACACCGGGGATTACGCCTCAAATGAATCAATGGCTATTGCGGCTGGCGACTGAGGAGGAGGTAAGAGAGGCTCTCTTTATGATGCATCCGGAGAAGGCACCAGGGCCTGATGGCATGACAGCTCTGTTCTTCCAACATTCATGGCATATTATTAAGGGTGATCTGGTGGAAATGGTGAATAACTTCCTGATAACGGGAGAAATGGATTCAAGGTTAAATATAACGCATATCTATATGATTCCAAAGACAGAACGACCTACGAAGATGACAGAATTACGACCAATCAGTTTATGTAATGTTGGGTATAAAATAATTTCAAAAGTGTTATGTCAGAGGTTGAAGATCTATTTACCTTCTTTAGTCTCGGAGACTCAATCGGCATTTGTGGCAGGGCGTTTGATATCTGACAATATTCTTATTGTTCAGGAGATGTTTCATGGATTACGGACTAACAAAGCATGTAAAGGAAAGTATATGGCGGTTAAAACGGATATGAGTAAAGCTTATGATAGGATTGAATGGGAATTCATAAAGGCATTATTGCAGAAGATGGGTTTCCACCAACATTGGATTAAATTGATGATGGAGTGTATATCATCGGTTCAATATAGGATTCTCCTAAATGGTCATCCAAGAGGGCTTATTGTGCCACAACGAGGGTTACGACAGGGAGATCCGTTATCTCCTTATTTATCTATTCTATGCACTGAGGCTCTGAGTGCCAATATTCGCAAGGCGGGAAGAGAGAAGAAGTTAATAGGAATTAAGGTTGCCAGAGCATGTCCATCGATTTCCCATATGTTTTTTGCGGATGATAGTTTGTTCTTTTGTAAAGCTCAAAGAGAGGAGTGTCTTACTATTCTCAGGATTTTTAAGGAATATGAGGTGGTTTCTGGTCAGCTGATAAATTTTGAAAAATCTTCAATTCAATTTGGACATAAAATTGAAGAAGCACGGAGACAAGAGTTAAGGGATATTTTGGGTATACAGAATTTGGGAGAAATGGGATCTTACTGAGGATTACCGGAAAATCTTGGAGGCTCTAAGGTTCAAGTGTTTGGTTTTGTTCAGGATCGTTTAAATAATAGGGTAAATGGATGGACTTTTAAATTCTTCACAAAAGGAGGAAAGGAGGTGATCATCAAATCAGTGATTACGGCATTGCCGAATCACACGATGTCTTGTTATCGCTTACCTAAGGCCACATCGAAAAAATTGACGAGTGCAGTAGCACAATTTTGGTGGAGTCCTGGAGGTAGTACAAGAGGACTACATTGGAAATCCTGGGACAAGGTATGTGTCAGTAAGGAAGAAGGGGGATTAGGTTTTAAGGATATAACTGATTTCAATACAGCAATGCTTGGTAAGCAATTATGGAGGCTAATAGAAAAGCCACACACGTTATTTTCCCGGGTCTTTAAGGGTAGGTATTTTAGGAATGCCTCACCTCTTGAACCGATTCGATCATACTCTCCGTCATACGGCTGGAGAAGTATTGTCTCTGCTAGATCTCTGGTAAGCAAAGGACTAATCAAAAGGGTGGGAACAGGATCTTCTATATCAGTATGGAACGATCCTTGGCTCCCAACCACTCGCCCGAGACCAGCCAATAAAAATCAACACAATTTGTTTCCCGACCTTACAGTGGACTCCCTTATTGACTCCACTTCGCGAAGATGGAACTCGCAGGTTCTTCGGACTTTGGTGGATCCACAGGATGTGAAAATCATAGAAAGTATTCCATTGAGCAGAAACCAGATGGCAGATAGGGATGGATGGCATTTTACAAATAATGGAAAATTCACGGTAAAATCAGGTTATCAAGTGGAGAGGATTTACCCGGATAGGGATAGATTACCGTTATTCATTGGCCCTACAGTTGATGTTATAAAGGCTTTTTGCTGGAAAATAAGGTGCCCACCAAAGATAAAACATTTTCTTTGGCAACTGATCTCAGGATGTGTAGCAGTTAAGAAGAATTTGCAGGCACGAGGGATGCAAGGGGATATAAGCTGTGCAAGATGTGGAGCGGTCGAGGAATCGATTAACCATGTGTTTTTTGAGTGTCCTCCAGCTATTCAGGTGTGGGCTATGTCCAAGATTCCAACAAATCCAGCTATTTTCCCGACAGACTCTTTATTTACAAATATGGATCATCTATTCTGGAGAGTCGCTCCACCGATGGAGGATCATCAATTTGCTTGGATACTTTGGTACATTTGGAAAGGAAGAAATAATAAAGTTTTTAGTAATCTGGATATAGATCCTAGGGATACTCTTAATTTGGCTGAGATGGAATCAATCATATGGGCTGAGGCACAGTTGATGAAGGATCAGAAGATGGGAACAGAGACTCAGGATACGCTTCCTCAGTCAATCACAGGCAGATGGTGTTTTACAGATGGATCATGGAAAGAGGAGGATATGTTCTCTGGACAGGGCTGGTTCAGTACCTTAC
>NC_027752.1:18987630-18988832 GCF_000695525.1 Brassica oleracea var. oleracea
AACATAACAATCAAAATCCAAGAGATAAACTTCTCAAGAGAGTTTTTATGTATTTCTCAATAGATCCAAAAATAATCTCCTACCGGCTACAAAAGATGTTTAAAACATAGGTTTTAAAAATGTAAAACGTGCATAATGAAATGACCAAAAGGCCCTTAAGTAAATAGAAGTCGACCCAACAATAGACGCGGAGTGACCTCGGCATGTCGCTCCGACAAGTCGCTCCGGCCTCCGGGAGCGACCTCAGTGGGTTGCTCTGAGAGGTCGCTCCGGGCTTCGCTTCGTGTCGTCTCGCCATAGAGACGCGAGCGACCTCTGGGCGTCGCTCTGGCAAGTCGCTCTGGGCTTCCAACGGGATGAATATGGCGAGCGACTTCACGGGGTCGCTCCAGCTAGGTCGCTCTGAGAGGTGCTTTGGAGCGACCTCATGACGTCGCTGCAGAACCTCGCTCCCCTGCTCTGCTCGTCCAATGATCACATATTTCACCTCCTTTGAGCTCCAAATGCATCCAAATGTCCCCAAGAACTCCATGTGGCACTCCAATACCTGATAAAGACTCATGTATGCAAAATGTAACCTAAACATGGCTAAATCCTAGTCTATATGATCAAAATGCACATGGATGAATGGATAAGATAATGGAAATATGCAAAATATCACCCACCAAAGATAAAACATTTTCTTTGGCAACTGATCTCAGGATGTGTAGCAGTTAAGAAGAATTTGCAGGCACGAGGGATGCAAGGGGATATAAGCTGTGCAAGATGTGGAGCGGACGACGAATCGATTAACCATGTGTTTTTTTAGTGTCCTCCATCTATTCAGGTGTGGGCTCTGTCCAAGATTCCAACAAATCCAGTTATTTTCCCGACAGACTCTTTATTTACAAATATGGATCATCTATTCTGGAGAGTCGCTCCACCGATGGAGGATCATCAATTTGCTTGGATACTTTGGTACATTTGGAAAGGAAGAAATAATAAAGTTTTTAGTAATCTGGATATAGATCCTAGGGATACTCTTAATTTGGCTGAGATGGAATCAATCATATGGGCTGAGGCACAGTTGATGAAGGATCAGAAGATGGGAACAGAGACTCAGGATACGCTTCCTCAGTCAATCACAGGCAGATGGTGTTTTACAGATGGATCATGGAAAGAGGAGGATATGTTCTCTGGACAGGGCTGGTTCAGTACCTTAC
>NC_027752.1:18989239-19021672 GCF_000695525.1 Brassica oleracea var. oleracea
GAAGAATGGCCGGCTTTTGCAAGTTATTTGGAAGATATCAGGAATCTGAAAGAGAGTTTTACACGTTTAGAAATTATACACGTACCAAGGAGGCAAAATACAAAGGCGGATAAACTAGCACGCAGTGCCAGAACACAGCCGTCTTTCGTCGTCCACATGGATCAATATCCCCCGGGGTGGTTTACAGAGTCTATATGAGTCTGTAATGTTGTTGACAAAAAAAAAATAAGTATTTATATTTATTATAATAAGAGTTTTTAATGATTTAAACTCCAAGTATTTTTAAATCGGAAGGAAAACTTTCCAAGTAAAATTTTATATTTTTAAACCCTCGATTATTAAACCGTTAATGCCGTTAACCCTCCGTTAAAAAAATCGTTTTTTCTGAACAGAGATCCGTTAAATTAAAACGCAGAGTTTCGTATAGTCACAGAAACGACACGAGATGCTTACAATCAACATATATTTTAGTGATTTAAATCTCCAACTATTTTTAAATCAGATAGAAAACTTCCAACTAAAACTTTATGTTTTTAAACCCTCAACTATCAAATCTTTAATGCCTTTAACCCTCCGTAAACAAAGTTATTTTGTTGAACTGAGATCCGTTAAACTGAAACGCAACGTTTCATTTAATTAGAAAAACGGCACAAGATGCTTAAAACTCCTTTTATCAAGCATGGAAAATCACGATTCATCCCTAAATATAAAAAAAAAAACTAGATTTCTTCTTTTTTCATGAACCATCGAAAATAAGATAAGTTAAAAAGTTCTCTTTTTCAAGAACCATCGAAGATAAGATAAGTTTACGGAGGGTTAAAGACATTAAAGGTTTAATAATTGAAGGTTTAAAAACATAAAGTTTTAGTTGAAGGTTTTCCATCCGATTTAAAAATAGTTAGGGATTTAAATACTGTAAGGATCTCGTGTCGTTTATGTGATTATATGATATGATGTGTTTCAATTTAACGAATCTGTGACGACTTTGTTAACGGAATGTTAACGAAATTAACGGTTTAATAATTGAGGGTTTAAAAACATAAAAATTTAGTTGAAGGTTTTCTATCCGATTTAAAAATAGTTGGAGGTTTAAATCACTAAAAAATCATATATAATAATAGTATATATATTGACTTTTTGTACGAAAGAAGAAGAGCAACGACAAGGAAAGGGAGAGAGTGATTTTATATGTTTCTTTCTTTTTGTTACTAGTTTCATAGAAATGAGTGAGTTTACTCACTTATATAGTACATGAAAGTCAAATATCTTTGCCGACATCAAGGAAATGAGTTGAAGATTGTGTATTTTATCTTCCATGAATCAATTTTTTTTCAGCCTTTCTCTGAAACAGAAACATAGGCTTTGAAGCTGAGAAAACTTCCATTTTGGTAAACTCTCTTTGAAAAAATTGCGATCAATAAAAAAAAGATAAGTCTTATCATCTATTTTACCAAAGAAAAAGGTCTTATCATCTAAAAAAATCATTATTCTAATATTGTTCTTGATTATCTATTTTATATTACTTACTGTTTCATTAAAATCTAGAACCTAATTATAGAAAATTAATGAGATAAAAATTATAACATGAGAACAAGAATATAGTGATGTAATTTTCCTCTAAAAATGCTAAACATGATTTTTTTTCTTCTTTATAGGTTATGTAAATGGTGCATTCCAATACCATAAACATATTTTTAGAATGTTATAGTGAAAACCGTTTTGTAAACAAATATCTGGAATGAGCGTATATATTCGATGTACATTTCTTAGTTTTTCTCTAACTTTCGTATATAGAAAAAAAATATTTGAAGAATATTCTTTGTTCTGTTGCTCTTGATTATTGATAATGACAATTTAAAATATCTGAAATAAGTTTGTAGCACAAATCATTCAAACTAGAAAATACCAATTACATGGGAACACTTTGGATTAGATTTAGAGGCTTCAAAAGTGTGACTGAGAAACATCACTGGTCATATCATATCTTTTAATTTTTTGAATTTCCTCAAGATAGCTAATCAAGCTTCAATAGATGCTAACATAAAAGACAAGGAAATCTTTTAATAATGTAGAACTGAAAGGCTTCAAAAGTATGACTGCAAAAGATAACTGATTTCATTACATTCTGAGTTTTGGTTTTCCACAAACACTCAGTCCCTAACTAATCAACAATTAATATGATGCAAGAAAAAAAAAAGTTACAGTAAATGGACTCTAGTTGTGTAATAGACTTCCAAAACATATTACAAATTAACAGTCAGATAATTTAACAAAAAAAAAAGAGAAAGAACAGGAACTATAAACCTCTTGATCAGCTCCTTGGCTCTTCTTGTTTTGTTTCTTGTCCAGCCACATTAGTATCCACATTAGTAGTGGAAGAAAAGGAAGAAGAAGGATAACTGTTAACAGAACACTGCGTCTTACTGTCGTTATCCATGCCTTTCCTTACATCTTTGAACGCCTTAAACCTTATATCCCCTGATTTCTTGCTTGTTCCAGGGGTTGAATCAGGCACTGGATAGAAACCTTCGAGCATTGCAACGACCTCTGACATTATAGGACGATCCGTAGGAGAAGCGTTCGTGCACACGAGAGCCACTTTTATTACAGCCTCTGCTTCCTTTTTGTTGACTTCAGGTCTCAGTCTCTCATCCACAACTTGCATCAAGTGTCCTGACTCTTCACACTGAGTAGCCTGCAGATATAAACCAAAAATGCTTATCAAGAAAACACATTCAAAAGCAACTAAAAACTTGGAATCAGATTATAATTACCCATTCCAAGAGGCAGACTTCATCTCCTGCCGCCATAAAACTACTGTTGTTTATGCCAGCGACAATCTCTAGAACCAAAACACCGTAGCTGTAGACATCTGCTTTGAAAGATAAGTAACCCCAGAGTGCGTATTCTGGTGCCATGTATCCTCTGCATAGAGTTTCCTATGGTTAGCAAACAAACCATAACTATAAAGAAGCAAAAAGAGAGCCTTACATAGTCCCAGCGACTTTGGTGCTAACGTGTGTATTCTCCTCTTCATCTAGCCTAGCCAATCCGAAGTCAGATATCTTTGGAGTTAGATCCTTGTCCAATAAAATATTAGTGGCCTTGATGTCTCTGTGTACAAACTTCAAAGGTGACTCCTCGTGGAGAAACGCGAGACCTTTTGCAACTCCACAGCAAATGTTAAACCTCGTAGCCCAGTCCATTGGAATCTGTTTATCCTTTGGACCTATAACATTACAAAAAAAAACACACATTTTGTTTAGAGCTGAGAAGCTTTCAACTAAGCCATTTAGGTGGAAACAAAAAAAAAAAAACACTCACTGAATAACGCTTGAGCTAAACTGTTGTTCTCCATGCATTCATACACAAGCAACATCTGAGCCCGCTCGACGCAGAAGCCATGAAGCTTGACGAGATTTGGATGTTGAAGACAAGATATTGCGCCTATCTCGTTTAGGAACTCTCTGTTCCCTTGTCTTGATTTAGATGAGAGCTGCTTAACTGCTACAACTCTTCCATCTGATAACACGCCCTGCACAATGAGACTCTACTATTAGCATGCATGCACTGCACTACAACTTTCATTTCTTCACATAACAAGAATCATATCTTTACCTTAAAGACAGGACCAAAACCACCTTCACCGATCTTGTTAGCTGGACTGAAGTCATTCGTAGCAGCTTTGATTTGCCGTAAAGTAAAAGTTCCAGATGGCAACTCTTCTTCGTTAGGATCTGTGGCAAAAACTCACTAGGTTACCATATTTGAAATGAACATAACATGGTCGCTAAGATGCAAGTTAGCTACTTCATAGTCATAATGACTGCTGGTATATGTTATCAAGTCCATATCCAAAGCAAAAGAGAATGCTAAAAGAAGCAATGATCACCTTTTCGTCGCCCGAAACATGGAAGGCAGCCACAAAACCAAAGAACACCTAGTAGAAAGATAATAAGACATGCGACTCCAATTCCAAGTCCAATTGACGCTCCAGTGCTCATTCCACTTCCAGCGAGTGCGCACGGCTTAGAATCTATACATTAAAGGTGTTACTATTAATAGAAACTGCTGTAGTGATCATAACTGGTTTCTACTATAATAAGAAAGCTACCTGAAAGTATGGAAATAGCAGATATGATAGGACCATAAACCCCTCTTTCGGGAATCCTGGTGGTTCCTTTACCGCCCCAACCCAATCGGATAGCTAAAAAGTGGTTCGTCACATTAACAGTAAATGATTTGGTTATAGGTTTTTGAGCTTCCTTTGCTTCAGCCATGATGTTAAAGTCTTTTAAAACAAGTTTCTCCTGCCAAAAAAAGAAAGGCTTAAAAACATGGCCGGATCTGAGATTTACGGAGCCTTAAACAATTTTTATGTTAATTTTAATAAAAAGAACATTTTGACAATTTGGAGGTCAATAGCTTTCTAAAATTTGGGGGTTAAGACGACTGTTTCACCCGGTTATGCTCGAAACTGGCCTTGCAACTTAGTGTATTCAATTTCAACAGTTGAGGGCAAAAACTAACCTGAATATAGATGTCGAAAATACGCCTTCCAAGATGGCTATAAGTATCATCATTGGTGAATCTCATCTCAGCGAAGTTTAGGTTCACAGTGTATTTTCCATTTTCCAAGCAGGCATGGAAGTAAGTGAGAGATGCTGGAGCTATCCGTGCGGTTTTGTACAGTTCAGACAGGTTAGATGTCGGGACAAACATAGTGAATCTTGTGTTTTGGAAATTGTTGTCGTCCATGTAGTCCCCTGTGCTGCTGAATCCCCAGTAAGACTCAGGATTCAGATAGTACTTAGCAGCACCACCTTCAACTTCTCCATCTCCTTCATATATTATTTTGCTATTGTTTGCTTCTACTGTTAGATCGCTTCCACCACAGTTTATATTGAGGCAGCTATAATCTACCAGATAAAACAAAATTTGCATAAATGAGAGAGAACAAACGAGTCAACTTTCTATATCAATATGTTGTATTATATAATAAGAGACTTTTGTTTGTCAGACGAGCTACCATCACTAGTCTTTTTAAGTAGGCAAGTGTACTTACATGTAGGACATACAAAATCTTTGATGCATGGCAGAAACTTGCTCCTACAAAAACATCAATTGTGGAATGTTTTTTTTTTTGGAAATGTACAAAGAATTTCAACTGCTTCTAGATGCTAAAGATGATCAAAAGAAAGAACCTTACGATTTTTTTATTGAAGTACTCTGAAACAAGTTTAGATTCAGATTCCTAAACACAAGAAAATTAGTTAAAATTCCAATGATGTTAACCGAAAACGTCGAAGAAGAAAACATGACGGTATCCTCACATGTGTGGTCGACAAGAACTACTTTCAGGACTTTGCCACTTGAGGTTATTATAAGAAAGATCTCTGCAGCAACAAAGTGAATCGGCATCAAAATGGATTCATATTCTTTTGAGAAAGCAATTTTGCAAACTCAATAAATATACATACACAGTGATTCCATCTCTTAGTAATCCATCTGGAGCCTCTCCCTCGAGTTTATTTCCAGTCAACATTCTGCAAACAAAAATAAGATTAAATCAAGTCAAAGTAAGGTAGAACATTAAACGTATGTGACAACAGATTCTTTTCACTTACATAAACCGTAGATCTTCTGCCTGCGCAAACGCGGGAATTGTCCCAGCCAACTTGTTAAAACTCAAGTCCCTATCAACAAAACATACAATGAACTCATCACATCTATCACTGTTTACATGTACAAACCTAAATGAGATTTGATAAAAATGTCGGACGGCATGCTTACAATGTCTCCAGATTTTTCAATGATGAAAGATAGGTAGGTATTTGTCCAGCAATGTTACAGTTCTTCAGTATCCTACAATGTAGTATAAACAAAACTCAAGAGATGAATGGAATGGAACAGCTTCGAGAAGGAATATAACTTACAGCTTAGAGAACTCTGTTGAGTTCTTTAAGGAAGGGAATGGTTGGACTGGTCCACCTATATCAGTGATCCTCCTGATAAATAATTTAGGTCACTGTAAGAATTGCTTGTTTGCATTAACTAAGTTTATGGAGAACATCATCAGAGTTGTGTTTACTAACAGATTTTTCATTTTGTCGAAAGTTGAGATGACCGATGGGATTGGACCGGTAAGACCAGATGCAATCATTTCACTACAACATATTACAAAGGATTAACATCATTGAGTGCTAAGAACAAGAAAGAAGAGTTCAAAAGAAGGATCTTACAGTCTCTTGAGTCCCTTCCAATTTTGTATGTAACTAGGTATCCTTCCAGTGAGTTGGAGATCATTAATCCTGCTGCATGGTGCAAAAACCAAACAGGCATATGAACAAAGGAGGAGACCAACATAATATAAGAAGTTAAGTTAGGAGAAAACAGAACAAAAGTTTTACAAATCTTCCAACTTCTCTAGTTTAGCTAATGAATCTGGCAAACCACCCGTCAATTTGTTGGAGGAAAGTAACCTGTGAAACCCCAAGAAACATCTCATCTTTCAGACAAAATAACATCTTCGTACGGGAAGGGAATCAAAGAAACTCTCACAGTTTTTCCAAGTTGGCTAAGTTGCCTAGCTCCTCAGGAATGGTTCCAGTAAACGCATTTGACTCTAGATCTCTGAACAAGAAAAACAAAAGTAATGTGACCAAACAAATTAATGTTCCAGGACAAAGAAGGTTGACCAATGCTCGAAACTTACAAGGAAGTTAGTGAAGTCATGTCTCCGACCTCCTTTGGAATTGGCCCTGACAACCGATTTACAAGAAGAGAGCTGCATGCAGAGACATTCTACAACTGTTACAAGAGAATTTAGACATATAAAGCTAAAACATTAAGAAGGAATATTCTTACATAGTTGTTAAATTTGTCATAGTCCATTCCAGTGGTATTGTCCCATTCAGGTAGTTGTAGGCGAAGTCTCTAATGTATAGCAAGAAACAGTGGTCAAAATTTTCAGCTTACTAAGAATTGGTAAAGTAAGGTTGAGGTACTTTTATGAGAACACTTACATCTCCTGGAGGTAGGGAAGTTTTTGTATTTCAGGTGGAAGAGTTCCTGGAAGATTATGATCCTTGAATGCACTAAAGAACAAGTCAAATAGCCATTTTAAGACAAGCTCACATACCATATTCAGACGTTATGCGTATGTACAGACCCAAAAAAAGAAAGAAAGTTATGAAGAGTGACTGAGTATTCTTACATTTTGATAATATGACAATCAGTTTCGTTAGTGGGACTACATTCACATTCTATTTCTTGCTTAGCTGTCGGGGGAGGAGTCTCTGTTAGCCCCACCGTTTCGACTTTACAATTTTCAGCATCAAATTTCCAGAACTTAGAGCCCAGCGTTTTGGCGATTTGCTGCAGAGCATCGACTAAATCACAGAAGCAAACACTACATGAGTGCAGTTACTTGAGCAAAAAAACAAAGATTATACTTTTGGCCACAACAAAGAGTAGAACATTAATAAAAGCAAGATGAACAATTTATCTAAACCTTTTTCTAACCCAGACCAAAAAACAAATATGATCTATCTATTCAACAATTTAAACGATTTTTAATGAAACTACCGTTTTACTTTTAACTATACATTCAAATCGTCGTATGAAAGACATAACTAAGAGTTTGACTCAACGGTCAAAGTGACCTAATCAATGCCTGGAGATTTCGGATTAGCTGCTTCAACAACGTCACCATTAAAAAAAACGATGGTAAGCAATCAGAAAAACTCATTTTCAACGAAACTGAAGCAAATAATGGAAATCAAGAATAGTTATCAAATAAAACTTTGCAAAAATTCTGCAAACACAGAATCCAAAAAGGAAAGAAAGAAAACTATACAAATATAAAAGGAAATAACGTTAAAACCAACCTTCACTCTTTGGTAACTTGACAGCATTTACATCGTAAAACTTGAAGCAAAAGATGGCAAAAACAGAAAATGCAAAGATATTAACACCCTTCTTCTTTTTCTTATCGGCAAACATTTCATGAAGAAGCGATGCAACCCCAAATCTCTTAAGAAAATGCAGACGAGAGACTACGTAAAATCAGAGTCTCATCAAAAAGGATAAAAATCGTGTGAAAGATCTGAAACGTCTGCGTTGGTTTGGGTAAGTGTGATGATGATTAGTGTTTTCTTTGTCGAGTTATGAAAAACTACATACGAACAGTGTTTTTCGTCCCATGGTTTTTTTCTGGTTTTCTCTTTTAGATTTTTTTTATTCTTACAACCGTAAATTATTGTCAGATTTGAAATTACGGAGAAGAAAGAAGAAAAAGAATGGTACAATCCCCACAAAGCGAAAAAGCAGTGACCCTATAAAAGTTGAATGGTCTCTGTGTGTGTTATTGACGAGGTGACCACAATAGTCGCGCAAAAACAAAATCCAAAAATAGGAAAACACCATTTTTATGTTCTTAATGGAAGTAGACCAATTAAAATTCATTAATTAAGTGTGACAGTGACTAATGGTTTAAACTTTAATCGATGTTGAATTGGCCAAATATAAAATAGTTCAGCTAGGATATAACTGAAACTCATGCGTCTTGTAATTGGCCAAATATAAAATAGTTCAGCTAAGATATAAAATAATTCGAGCGGATTTTCATGTTGGAAACTAGGAATGCCACTTCGGTTCATTCGGATAAATTGATTTGATTTATTCGGCTAATCAGATAAATTCAGCTCGACATTCTTTACTAAAATTAACCGAGTTAAACCTTGGTTCTATTATCAAAGATTCCAAATTTTAAATCTTATATACCAAATTAAACAAAAGTTTCAAAAAAAAAAAAAAAACTTCGCGTATTCATCTTTTGATTCAACAAATTTATATGTTTCTGGTATAATTTGTTATAAATTTTTATTTTAAAACAAAAGGTTGATATCCGGTATAATTTGTGGCGCCCACCGAACTGCAAAGAAAAGGAATAAAGATCAGTTTATAAATCAAACCGAGCTGAACCATTAATATCCGGTTATCAGATAATCCGGTTTGATGGCCCGGTCGGTTAGGATCCCGCCGATTAAAGAAAAAAAGATGGGTCACGCCATTTGTCAAGTATCATGCTTATCGTCACCGATACCTTGAAACCCGTCACCTTCTTCTTCTTCTTCTTCTAAGTTAACCATCAATGCACCACTCCTACGACCCATTCCTCGACGCCTCAGACGAATTGCATTCCAATGACCCGTCGCTACCCCCTCCGTAAACACTCCGCCTTGGGTCTCCGTCGACGAAGGTCGGCACCCCGCCGCGAGTTCATTTGCTCCGATGCAGAAACGGACTCGTCTTCTTCTTCCTCCTCCTCCTCTTCCAAACCCAGCTACGAAGAGAAAGAGACCGACTTGGCTCCTGTGATCATGGATAATATGAATGGAGTTTTAACCGATTCGGGTCGGGTCCGGGTTGACCCGGTTCAGGAAACCGAAGAATCCACCGTGAGCGATGCAGTATCTAATTCTCCACCACCACCGAAGCTCCAAGAGCGTAACTCAACACATGGGTCTCTCCTCGGGCTAGTGTTCAAAGCAATCGGATTTCAATTCAAACTGATGAGCAGCCTCGTAAAGTCTTCTCCTTTCTTGCTCAAGCTCGGCAGACGATTCTTGCTGACGCAAGTTTCCGTCTTTAGTGATATTTTATTTCGAGCTCTTAAGCTGACTGGGTTCAAAGATACCAAACGTGCGGTGAACGTTGCCTGCAAGTTCGGATGGGGTTTGTTTAGGGCTGCTTATGTAGGCGTTTTGTTGTTTGGACTGTTGGTTTTGGCGTTTGTGCTTGGTGGGCTTGCGATAACCCGTGTACTCGATAAACCGTTTGTCATCAAGGAGGTCTTGAATTTCGATTACACCAAGAACAGTCCTGAGGCGTTTGTGCCCATAACGTCATGTGCTGGTGTTGCTTGCGATGGAAGCTGCAAGGAAAGTAATGAGATGTTGAAGATCAGGGGACTGCGAGCTATCCCTCGTGACCACAAGTTAGAGATCACTCTTTCGTTGACCTTGCCTGAGTCCTATTACAATAAAAACCTCGGCATGTTTCAGGTATTGACGTTATTCTAATAACATTCTAAGTATTGCATTAGGTATTGACTTGTGTGTTTCTTTGTAGGTTCGGGTGGATTTCTTATCTGCGGATGGCCAAACGCTTGACACCATAAGGCGTCCGTGCATGTTAAGATTCAGAAGCGAGCCTATCCGTCTCGTCCAGTCATTCTTCAAAGTGGTTCCCTTAGTTACAGGATATGTCTCTGAGATCCAAACCTTGACCTTGAAGTTGAAAGGCTTTGCGGAGAAGGATACTCCCACCGCTTGCTTAAAGGTGATGATCGAACAACGTGCAGAGTTTCGACCAGGGGCAGGTATTCCAGAGCTGTACGACGCGTCCCTCTCGCTTGAATCAGATCTTCCTTTCTTCAAAAGAGTTGTTTGGAAATGGCGGAGAACTTTGTTCGTCTGGATCAGCATGACCCTGTTCTTTACGGAACTGCTTTTCGCGTTGGTTTTTTGCAGATCTCTCATCATCCCAAGAACACGACTTAGAGACATACCGGACCGCAAGTAGATGATGATGATGAAGCAATAGTTGGTGTACATCATGTTTTGTAACACTCTGAAACGGTATTCTCACTTCCGGTTTACTTTAGCTCCTGAGAGTTCTTGGAGTAAATTGTAAAATCTTATCTATAGTTTGGTTCAAGATATGTTCTTAAAAACGAGTGTTAAAATGTTTATTAATATCAGAGAGGAGAAAAAACTGAAAACCAATGTTCATTTCATTTCATTTTATAAAGATGTATATTAAAGTTTATTACTATAAAGCCCAATTTAGTTTATATGACACCAAGTTAATAAGCACTGATACTTCAACTGTAATCCCATGAAAATCTCTCAACCTCTATTAGTTAAAACACTTTTCTCAACTGTCTTCACATTTACATATTGCTGTCCATTGAGAGAACAAAAACACATGGAGACACAATCAAACCTCAGATATGTGTCAGTTTCCAAAACTGTTATTTTGCTATAAATAACTCAAGAGCCTCTAATCACAACCTGAACAAACTAAACTAATACCAAATCAAGTACCTTTCAGTTCCAAAGCCAATGTCATGGAAGTTAATAGTTAAAACCATTAGAGCTTTTATATACATATCACCATTTCTCCAAAGTTTCCAAGAACAAAAAAAAAAATCAGGAATCCTTCTCACTATTTCTAAACTCTGTTTTCTTGATAAATGGTTTGCCATGGATTTATAGAGAAACCAAACCAGAGATCACATGGATGTCATAAACATGGAAGGAGGAACCTGCATCAACGTCAACAATCCAGATGTTCGGCTATTGCTGTTGCAGCAGCCCTCAACATGTCAATCTTCACATTCCACAACCGCCTCTTGCGTTGCGTCTCCAGGCTTTTCCGTCTATCCACCAAAGGTAGCGCAACTCCTAGCCGCCGAGCCATCATGAAACAAGGCTACAAAAAGATCAAGAAACACGATCATCATCATCAGCCCCTTCTGAGAAAACGCCATGACAAGAAGAGGACGATCTTTCTTGATCTCGATGAAACATTGGTGCACTCGTCGATGGAACCACCTCTCCGGGTTAATGTCGACTTCATGATGAGGATAAAGATCGAAGGAGTCGTCACACCGATGTATGTGGTGAAACGACCAGGAGTTACCGAGTTTCTTGACAGGATCGGTAAGAATTACCGAGTGGCGGTTTTCACAGCCGGTTTGCCCGAATATGCTTCACAGGTTTTGGATAAACTCGACAAGAACCGTGTGATCTCGCAGCGGCTGTATAGAGATTCATGCACGGAAGTGAATGGGAGATATGCCAAAGACTTATCATTGGTGGCGAGGAGAGACCTCGGCAGTGTTTTGCTTGTTGATGATAACCCTTTCTCCTACTCATTGCAACCTGACAATGGAGTTCACATTAAGCCTTTTGTGGATGACATGGAAGATCAAGAACTCATGAAGCTTGCTGACTTCTTCGATGGATGTTATCAGTACGAAGATCTAAGGGATGCTGCATCAGAACTTCTATACAAGTACAACAAAGTGATTTGCTGAGCATATATATATATCTATATATTGCTTTTATTTAAACTCTGCTTTCTTTTTTTTTTTTGTTGATTTTCTTTGGCTATTGGTATTTTTTGCGTTGGAAAAGGAATGCTTCATTCCCTTTTCAGCGTTTTTACTTGCATTAAAAATGTGATTGTAAAGTGTACTATAACCAAAAAAAAAATGTAAAAAGAAAAAAGGAATAGTTTTGGACTAGCAGATTATCAGTAACAAGAAATGATACTATCATCTCATGTATAAAGAGCTCCCTGAGGCTATTAACATCATGTGCTTTGAGACATTTCACAGAGCAATCACCCTTGAAGCTCTGAGTTGTCCATGCTTAACCCATAGAAAACCATTTCAGATATTTGATCAATATAAATAATGTAGATCTTTTTTTTTTTTTTTTTAACTAAATAGTTTAGATCTTGGGTTTAGTCACCTTGGACTTGACACTAAGGAAGAATGGTTTCAATAAACGAAGACCTAAACCATTATACTTTGATTAAATGATCTGTAAGTGACTCATATTGGATAGTCCCTTTATAAATTCTTTTATAGGTTATTGTAAAAGGATTAATGTTAAACCTGAAAGAACTTTAAGTTAGAAACAAAATCTGACAGGTTTTCTAGTTTAAGTAGTTCACCAGGTATCCCCGAGCCATATCTATACCTCAACTGTAATAATCCCACTATAATCTCCTAACCTCTTGATCTTAACTAAGCTTATAATATATTTCTTGTTAATTCATGTTTTTTTTGTTAATTCATGTTGCATGTACATTGTGTCCATGAGTACATAAAACAGCAAACATATACTCTAATTGTCTTAACTGAAATCTTCTAAAATTAGTATCTGCTTTCGTCACCTTTAAAATTCCCATAAACAAACAAAATTAAACCAAATGTTGCAGTTAGATACTAGATATTGATTCGCGCACCCGCACGGATATTAGTTTTTACATTTTTATAGATTGATATTTGTTTTTCATTATTAGTGTTATATATTTTAGATGTGATGTAATATAATTAATTATATTCAAAAGATTTGGACCGAATCGGGTAATATGGTTATTTTTGGTACAAATATTCGAATCCATTTTAGATACATTTGTTATTTAGATATTTTTAGGTTCCTATACATCCGAACCGAACTCATCCAGACCAATAAGAACCCAACTCAAAACCCACAAATAAATTTATAATATTCAAATGGGACCTAATTTGAAAAAAAATACCCGAAAAAAAAAACCTTTACCTAAATGGATAGTCAATGTTCATGTCTAACTGATTTTATAAAATAATAAGAAGAAGTATAAGTTAGCAGAAGATAAATTCAAAAACATCTAACAACTATCAAGCTTTCAATCGGAAGAGCTGCAAGCATGTTTTGTTATCATTGAAGGTTTTTTTTGCGCTTACATTCTAAAACACTATGTTCACAAAATGAAGACACCAACATTGCTATAGTTTTAGAAACAATCCCATCCCTGAGTATTCTACTCATAGAAAGATGAGAGAAAGTATAGTACTTGGTACATAAAGGTTCCTTCCTCAGTCACGCGTACCAATACTGTTGACCATTTCTCTAACAGAGTTCCAAAGGTTCAGAAGCATGCGATCCCATTTTTATCCGAGCTTAATAAGCAAAAGTGACGAGCTTAAAAAAAACAGAAAGAAACATCTTCCAATAGATACGAAGATCATATATCCAGTACAACAACAACATCAAAGACGTTACAAAATATGTATGAGGCAGGCGATTCAATTCAAGTCAAAATTTGGAAAGAAAATAAATGTATCTCCACCAAAGCTCCGCAAGAACTATAGCCTATTTAGATCAGAGATGTTCATTTATGACTCACAGCGGAAGACTTGACTAGGAAGTCGCAAGGCTTCGGCTTTACTGAAGCACAAGTCGTCGAGAGCTTCACTAGGACACCATCTGCATCTAGGGAAACCCGAACACTGTGATCTGGTTCGCATCTCGCAGCACTTGGGATTTCTAATAGTCTTGTTAAGCTTCGGGCTTGTCCGGATCTCCAACAGCTCGCGATCCAAGAAACGAACTTCAGATTCAGAAGAAGACGAATGCGATGGAGTTAGTAAAACGAGGAAGAAAATAATGAGTTGGAGAGTTAAAGACAAGAAGCTTGAGCTAGATTCCGGCATTGACACAAAAAGGAAGCTCTGTTTTTTTAACTTTTTATTTTGGGAAAGTTTCTTTGGTTTCTCTGTAATAACTCGAGAAAAGAGGGAGCTTGTCTTTAGACCCTTTTCAAGGACCTTCTCTCAGGAGGCATGCAACACTACAGGGAAATCAACCAATTCATACGTCAACTAGGGCTAACGGTCCCGATCAGTACATAAACACGTTACTTGTGCGAAAACATACATCAACTAGTATAAAATTCAATTTTCCATGCATGAACTTACACAATTGGGTTTTAACATACATTGATCTGATTTCCATTAGTCAAACGTTACGGAATAAGAGTTTTCGTTAACCGGCAACATGAAATTGGCCAATTCCTACATCAACAGGGGTCAACGTTCCCAATCAATACATAAACACTTTACATGTGCGAAAACATACATCAACTAATACAAAATTTAATTCAATACTTTCGAAATCTAGTTTTAACATACATTGACATAATTTCCACTAGTCAAACATTACCAAAGATAAATTGTTTGTCACGTGTTGATTAAGGGAAATTTTTATTGTACTATGTGGTAATTAAACTGTATTACGTAGTAATTAAGAAAAATAAATCATTTAGACCAAACGATTTCGTTCTCGTGTAAATCATTAGTTAGATTTTCTTTAACTTTATGTTTTTCGTTTTTTTCGGCAAAAAACCTAACACAGAGAAGACAACAGAGGAAAAAATCAAACATAAAGAAACGGGAATGTCTAACTTATCGAACAAAAGAGGAATTAGGATTGGATAAGCTAGACATTCTCGTTTTTCTCTATTCGATTTTGTTCTGTATTGTCTTCTTTGTATTAGGTTTTTTGTCGAAAAAGTCGAAGAACAAAAAGTTAAAGAAAAAACATAACTAATGAGTTACACGAGAACAAAATCGTTTGGTCTAAATAATTTATTTTTCTCAGTCAATTACCACGTAATACTGTTTAATTAGAATGAAATCATGGCCTAGATGATTTATTTTTCTCAGTCAATTATCACGTAATATTATTTATTTACCACATAATACAATAAAAACCTCACTTAATCAACACGTGACATATAATTTATCTTTGGTAATGTTGGACTAGTGTAAATTAGGTCAATGTATGTTAAAACCAAATTTCGAAAGTTCATGCATTGAATTTAAATTTTGTATTAGTTGATATATGTTTTCGTATATGTAAAGTGTTTATGTATTGATCGGGACCGTTGGCCCCTGTTGATGTAGGAATTGGCTAATTTCTTGTTACCGGTTAACGAAAACTTTTATTCCGTAATGTTTGACTAACGGAAATTAGGTCAATGTACGTTAAAACCTAATTTTGTAAGTTCATATATAGAAAATTGAATTTTATACAAGTTGATATATGTTTTCACACGTGTAACGTGTTTATGTACTGATCGGGACCGTTAGTCTTGTTGACATATGAATTGACTGATTCCCCCGCGTGTGAGCGCATTTCAGCGGTTATCTATTAATCCCCTATACTATATTTGCGAAGTGATTTTGCCACATGTCATCTTTACAATCAATTTCACAAAACAAATATGACATGGCTATTGAAATTGATGACATGGCTTCCGAAAAAATATGACATAGATAATTTCATTTAATGTTGATTTATATTTTTGGCAAACTTATTAGAATATGATAATAATTCATATATTACATTTAATATTGATACTTCTTTTTGGTAAACTTTTTTTAAATATAGTAATAGCTCATACATCATCTATAAAATAAATATATTCATGTATAACATTTCAAATTTCGAAATGTTATTATTTTTGTATAATTATACAATTTGTATTACTAAAGCTTTCAAAAAGATCTACATTTTTTAAAAAAATTAAATATCTAATCGTAAAATCATTAGTTTCTTATATATCTACAAATTTTATAAATATTGTGTAGGCTAAATTTTTGATAATTATACAATTTTTATTAGTTTTATGCAAATTGATTTAATATATATCAAATCTATATTAAATATTAGTAAGAAAATAGTAAAGTATATAATATTTAATAAAATTTATTTTTAAATATAAATTAGATTTTAAAAAAAAATTATTGAACATGGTGCAGGAAAACACCTAGTAAAATAAATAAATGAAGTCACTTGGTGTTGTTTTGCTTCGGCTTCTTAACATTTTATGGATCTGTTGCCTGCATTGGGCTTTTTTCATTTGGTTTCCTCAACAATTATGCTCAAATTGATCCATTTGTAAAGATACTGGTTTCACACAATGATCCTTGGTTCTCATATATTTTGTGTTCTCCGTTACATTTCAAGTGCATAGTTTGTACTTTGTAAACACATAATCCTAACCACATTGTAGCAGCAAACACACATAATCCTCAGTTTTGGAATCATGTGTGAAGATAACTAAGAGAGTGATTATATGGACTAAACTGAGTAAGATGCTTTTAAAGTTTTGATTAAGCAAGCTCTAGTTTTTGTTTCCAGTAGACAAACTCGATTAAGTTTTGATACTAGTAGATGAAACAAATCTTTTTTTATGACATTTTACTGCAATAATAACACATAACTAGTATATGAAAAGGTAAGCAAAAGACAAGACATGTGAACAGAACAAATGTGTTAAATTTCCCTACGTGCCTTAAGATGATTTTAGTACAGTACAACTTTTCACCAGGATTGTTACTTTTTCCATGCAAATTTTGGGAAATCAATAATGACATTGGATCCGAATAAATGCCTTTTTCCATTGTAAGTAAATTAAAATTACATAAAACTATATACATACACTCAGATCAGATCTATGTTTGTATCTCTACTGCTACAAGACTTTGACTTGAAAGGTCTCCTCTTTGATGAAAAGTTTATCTAACTCAAGTGTCACTAACTCCAAGAATCCAGCCTGAAAAAACCCAGAAATCTTGGCTTTAAGACACCATTAAAGCCCAAGAATCAGATAATCTCTCTCTCAGGAAAATAACCAAGAATCTGTGTGACGAAACAGAGATTGAAGAACTTGGATCTGAGAGAAGCTCCTGAGAGGAGAAAGGGAGCTACAACAATGGCGGGATTCACTATGAGCTTAAATCTGCTTCTACTAGTAGCTATGGTAGCTACCAACATCCTCTCTCTCTACCATCTCTCCTCCACCACCAGCTTCTTCCAATCCACCCTCAAATCCTCACCGTCCACTGTCCCCACTGTCCCCGACCACCTCCTCCGTCAGCTCCACACTATCCGCTCCGCCATCAACCACCTCACAACCCACCACCAGCCGGACAAATCCACTTCGACTGCCTCCGCCGTCTCCTCCTCCGCGCCGCCGAAAGATCTCCTCCTCTACTCTAAGCTCTCTCCCATAGCTTCCGCCTGCCACAACTACCCAGACCTCCTCCACGAGTACATGAACTATACTCCTTTCTCTACTTGCCCTTCCGACACCGATCGCGCCGAGAAACTCATCCTCCGCGGCTGCCATCCGCTCCCTCGCCGTCGTTGCTTCTCCCGCACGCCGCGAAATCCGACTGATTCCAAACCGGAGTCGAACGTTATCTGGTCTTACTACTCGTGCAAGACGTTCGATTGCTTGACGACGAAGTTCCCCGGTCTAGGTTTCGATCTCTCCCTCGACAAATCCAAATCTCAGTTCTCTTCGTACAAGTCCGAGCTCGATCTCCCCATCTCGCAGCTCCTCCAGATCGCTAAAACCGCCAACTCCGTTCTCCGGCTCGGGATCGACGTCGGCGGAGGGACCGGGTCTTTCGCCGCGGCGATGAAGGCTCGCAATGTCACCGTCCTGACCACGACGATGAACTTCAACGCGCCGTATAGCGAGGCGGTGGCGTTGAGAGGGCTCGTGCCGCTCCACGTGCCTCTCCAGCAGAGGCTTCCGGTGTTTGACGGTGTGGTGGATTTGGTTAGGTGCGGACGAGCGGTGAACCGGTGGATTCCGGTTACGGTTATGGAGTTTTTCTTGTTTGATTTGGACCGGGTTCTTATAGGTGGTGGTTATCTATGGTTGGACCGGTTCTTTAGCAAAAAGGTTGATCTTGAAAATGTGTATGCGCCGATGATCGGGAAATTGGGTTATAAGAAGGTGAAGTGGGTGGTGGCGAACAAAGTGGATTCGAAACATGGTGAAGTTTTCTTGACGGCCCTGCTTCAGAAACCTGTTGCAAGATGATGTTGAATCTTTTTTGAGGTAAGTTGTCCATCTGGATCTTGGTGCAGTTCTTGAGTATGCTCTGTTCGATCACATGCTCTAGCTTTGGAGAAATAACGTAGGCATAGATTCACAATGAATCGAATAAACTGTAGCTAGTTCAAACCAATATTGATACAGTTAAGTTTTTTATAGAATTATAGGTGACAACATGGAGTTGTCAGCCACCGGTTTGTGTATTTACTTTGCTTTTAAGAAACATTTCTTGTTCTCTAGCATGATTATTGTAGGGTTCTTAACTTGGGATTCTTAAAATAATATAAGAATCTGACTCTTAACTTTTAATTAAAAAAACTAAGAACCGGCTCTTAAATTAGAGTTTTAAGAGACGGTTCTTAATTTTTTTAGTTAAAAGTTAAAAGACAGGTTTTTATATTCCGCTAAGAACCTCACCTAAGAACTTCCCAATAATTATGCTCTTATTTATCAGTTTGTTTCTTAGCCTAAATTTCTTTAAAAAATTTATTTTTTATTTTATTTTTTGGCCAATAAAAAAAAATAAAACAAAAAGGACCAATCGCAGACCGCCACATGTCGTGGGGTCCGCAAAACAGTCTAAGTGTCCGAATGGAAGAGCGGGACAAGCGCAGTTCTCCTGCACATGCAGTTCTCCCGCACTGCATTTACCATTCACCATTTTCTGTTTGCAAAAGCAGTTCAAGCAGGAGATCTGCATGCAGTTCAATATTTTTTGTTTTTTTGTGAAAAAAGCAGGAGATCTGCATGCAGATCTCATCCGCCAACATTTGGTGGTGTTGATCTGTTTTTTTTTTGTTTTGGTCAATAAATAACTTTGTTACAACACATAACTTTAAAAATATATTTATCTAGTTTTATGAATATAATATTTTTATTTTATTTTATTTACAATTTTAACAATAAAAACTTATCATTCTCTATTTATTATTTTTTGTCATATAATTTTTAATTTTTTTAAATAAGAAAATAAAAGAAGTATGGGTATCTTATAAAATATTTACAGATATTTCAGGCGATCCTATAACAACTAAGATATTTGTTTAGATATCTAGGTGTCATTTTTATTGTTTTAATATATGATGTATAGTTTTGAACTAATTTTGTCATTCATAAGTTATACTAGATTATTTGATCGGTTTAATTTGGTTCTCTCCTGCATGATCCACTTGATCTGCACTTGTCCCGCTTAATCTGCATTTGTCCTGCTTGATCTGCACTTGTCTTGCTTGATCTGCATGATCTGCTTGATCTGTCCCGCTGAACTGTTTTTACCATTCGAAGCCTAAGTAACGGAACGAAAATGTCCATTCTTTTACATACACAAGCAACGTCTTTTGTGTCTTCTGTGGACCCACAAATTTTCAATTAATTTTTTGGTTATGAAACCAAAGGTAAGTAACCCCTATAAACATCTTCTGACTCAGTCGTAGGAAAGTTGTGTCTTTGTTTCTGATGGTTTCACATCTGATAAAAAGTTGTGGGTTGGTTTGCAGGGCACTTTCCTCAAGAGTTTCAGAACGTGTATGTTTTGTAGCAAACAGCTTATTGTTGTTGAAGGTTTGGAAGAACATGAAGTTTTTTTTCCAGCTGTAAGCACACAAGCAAGCAAGCAACAATGTCTTATATCAAGTAGGGCCAATATTTGATATATGTTGTTAGAAGGACTGGTATACATAATTTATGGCTTCTTCCGTTTGTTTCTGTCATGGGCCATGGCTTACATATATAATTATTTTTATTTTTTTTTGTGGAAGGCAGATTGCAGTTGCAAAGATAAGAAACGTTAAGAAGTTTCAGGATTGAATTCGAGCGTCTGAAAGTTTATGACGATTTTATAATGCTAATTCTATAATCCCTTACCAACCTGCCATAGTCACGAGTCTGTTTATCAATCCAAGCCCACAAGACATGGTCTGAGAGTATGAGACTGACCACAAATTCAAACTTAATCTGAGCCTGACTTGCTTAACCTTTTCTAGTTTCTCTTGTACACATGGTTTTGCTTCATTTGTGAGAGTTCTTTTGTGCTAGCAATGCTCAACCAAGATAAGCTACCACTCTTCATTTACCTTCTAATTTACTCTATACAAACAAATCCAGACAGCCAAAAGAAGAATTAAGACAGCTTCTTCGTGGGTTCTGTTGCACTTTCCTTTCTAAAATATGGAGTAAATTATCAAAAACGAAAGTTTGGGGCGCAGATATAAAAAAAGATTTAAACTATGAGGACTTACATGTAAAACGGAGTAATAAAATAGAAGTAATCTCGTATGAGAAAGGTGTTAACTTGTAATCGTTTCCCTCTGGATAAAGTCGCGTCGCGTACGTGTTTGTGTGTTTCTGAGTTTTTCCCCCAACGAAAGGAACTGGAAATCGTAAGAATCCAAGTCGAGAGAAGGAAGGAAGGAAGGATCAAATCTAAAAAAGATGGTATAGTCGAATCGATTTTGTTCGGGTTTTTACGCGATCATACTAGGGTTAATTTTGAGTTTTTATATCATGATCGTGTCATCTCATAGACATCTCACATGTTTTAGTTTTGATGTTTCGGTGGCTTAATCAAATGGAATTACTAGGGTTTGGGTTTAAAGGTCGAAACTTTAACACCAAATGCTTTGGTTAATCGTAGGATAAAGGAGTTCGTGATTCTCATGGTGATTCTGATGCTGGTAATGTCGTAAGTCAAACCATCAGGGAGGATAGAGAAGAAGATTCTACCTTACGTGAAGGCTTTGCTAACGAGAGCAAAATACATGAACCAGATCATCAGAATATGAAGCTCCAAATGGTTTGTTCTTTTCATCTTTGAATCCTTGTCTTAAATCAAACTAAATCTATACTAGGTTGAGCTCAAAGGTCTTAACTTTAAGCTCGAAATGGTTTGTTGAATTTCTTTTCAATAGGATGACAGTGTTCGTGATTCTGATGCTGGTAATGTCGCAAGTCAAAGCATCAGGGAGACTATACAAGAACATTATACCTTACGTGAAGAAGATAGCAAAATACTTGAATCAGATCATCAAAATTTGAAGCTCGGAATGGTATGTTGTATAAAAATTTTTTATTTTTCCTTCTCTAAATTAAACGAAATCTATTGTTGATTTAAAATTATTAACTTGAAAGCTCGAAATGGTTTGTTAAGTTTCCTTTTGCTCTCTGATTGTTGATCATAGGATGTCAATGTTGGTGATTCTGATGCTGGTAGTGTCGTAAGTCAAACCATCAGGGATACTAGACAAGAAGATTCTACCTTACGTAAAGACGAGAGCAACAAACTTGAACCAGATCAGCAGAAGCGTGGTAAATACTTTTTCTATGACACACCACTTTCCGAAGAAACAGGTGTTTGGATACCAGTTTCAGTACCACCAATGCTGGAACCTGATCATGAGGAATGGTCAAGAGGGCTTAGCTTCAACGGTGGTTACTTCCCCGAGGGAGAGATGGGATGGAACCAGATCCTTGATGAAGACAAGGAGCTAACAATGTGGGATGTGATAGTCGATATGTTACTCGCAGCACGTGGTAAAGCAACCGCTCTTGCTTCAGGCAACCTCGAGAGCGGCATTTCATTTTTCGCGGGACAACATCTTCTCGAACAAGCTTGGCAGGAGATGGCTCACACTCTCACCGAAGCCAACTTTGGCAACGCGAGAGAGATTCTCGAAACAGAGCCACCAAAGTGGCTACCAGATAGTGCTGCTTCTGCTTGTATGCTCTGTAGCGTGAGGTTTCATCCGATCATGTGTTCGCGTCATCACTGTCGATACTGTGGAGGATTGTTCTGCAGAGACTGTTCTAAAGGAAGAAGCTTGCTTCCGGTGAAATTCCGCGTTTCGGATCCTCAAAGGGTTTGTGATGTGTGTTGTGTGAGGCTGGAGACTGTGCAGCCTTATCTGATGGACCAAGTAAGTCCTGCTGCTCAGTTACCGACTCATGACTTGACGGATCTTAGTACGTTGAGGTCTTGGGTGAATTTTCCATGGGGACAATCTATGGAGTATGAGATTTATAAAGCAACAAACACTATCCGGGGTTATATATCCAAGGTGAGATCTTCGGCTCCTTTTAGCTCACTTTATTAATGGCTCTAAAAGCATTTCTTATATTTGAAAATCTCTAATCAGGTTGGTTCTTCGAGGACTGAGAGGTCCATACCAGATGCCATTCTAAGACAAGCAAAAGGTCTTGCAGTAATCACTGTTGCCAGAGTTGGAGTGATGGTTACGTATAGAATCGGGACTGGACTTGTGGTTGCTCGTAGAGATGATGGCTCCTGGTCTCCACCTTCTGCTATCTCTTCGTTTGGTTTGGGATGGGGTGCTCAGGTAATAAAGCTCTTTAGGTACTTCTTAAATATTGAAACGATGCTTGTCTATTTGCTAATAAGAACTCACCTGCAGGCAGGAGGAGAGTTCATAGACTTTATTATTGTCCTAAGAACTCGTGAGGCCATCCGAACGTTTGGGAGTAACACCCATTTTGTTGTTGGAGCTGGTTTAAGTGCTGCGGTTGGTGTGACTGGACGAGCTGTTGAAGCTGATATCCGAGCAGGGAGTGGAGGTTATGCCGCTTGCTATACCTACAGTTGCAGCAAAGGTACATGTGTTTGTCTTAAGCTTGAATAGATTTTAGCAGATAACTCTCTTGGTAGATGGTTCTTAGGCTTCTCTGCTTCCCTAAAAGTAGTTTTCCTGGTAGATGGTTATAAAGCTATCGTCGAAACTAAGCCTCATAACCAATCTGTATACAATCCAATTTCTCTTGCTGTGAAACATTTTACTTAAAACGCCATTATATGAAGCAGGTGCATTTGTTGGATGCTCGCTTGAAGGAAGCATCTTCACAACACGTACAAGTGAGAACTCACGGTTCTATGGGAGCCAGTCTCTAGCTGCGTCAGACATCCTCCTTGGCTCTTTGCCAAAGCCACCTGCTGCTGCTCCACTCTACCGTGCCCTTGGTGATCTCTTTCAGAAGATGGGGAGGTGATTTTAAACACAGTTGAAGGGTTATTTGTAATTCTCAACTTCGTGGATGAAAAAGAAATTGACTAGCAAAATTTTCTTGATGGTTTGCAGTGAAACGATTCGGTCATCAACAACTTCATCGTTTTCTGAAGACTGAACTCGTTCAACTGGCTTTTTATCTATTTGATGAATAACAGTGTCTTTTGTATAGATCATGCAAATTCTTGAATGTAAATATGTTATGGAGATTTGGTTGGATAGTTTGTGGTTTGTAAATAAACAAACATAATTTATTGTCTTGAATGAAATTAATTTGTTGTAGAATGAACCGTACTTGTTCCACACTTATAGCTACACTGCCTCTTTGTGGGTTTTGAGATTGTAAGAACAGAAACAGCTTTACAAGAACCATAGACGCTGAGGAAACATAAACATGTCATTCTAGCTCGCCTTTATTCTCATATTGCATAGATCTAATGCTTGTTTGACAGAGTTTGTAAACCAACACATCCTCTCACTTGGCAACTTTCTTCTTTCTCAGAAGATCTTCCACTTGAAGCTGGTTGATCTTAGCAGCTAGAATGAAGTCGTTCTCGGTCAAACCACCTGTTGCAAGAATCAGACATCACTTAACACTTTGCGACTCATAATGTCCACCAACAATATGATCAGAAATCAGAAAGATATTTGGAAGATGTTTTACGATTCTCTCACCTATGGCATGTGTCCATATATCGATCTTCACATTATTCCAGCCTACCAGATGCAAATCTGGGTGATGACCTGCATTAAACCGATCCTTGCTTCAGGGACAATACTAGTAACATATCTTCCCCGCACGCTGTCTTTTTTTCTGTTTCAAATATCAATTAAAGATGATATACCTTCTGATTCAGCGATATCAGCTACACGTTTGAAGAAATCTAGTCCCTTTGTGAAACTTTTCACTGTCCAAGACCGATGCAGCTTTAATGTACCATTGTCATTAGCCATATCCCATCCAGCAACCTGTTGTTAAAGGAATAATTCAGGATGTAAGCATACTAAAGTATTCATCTGCTATAGTAATAATAAGTGCACACATTATACCTTTTGAAGTAGTTCTTGAGCACTTTGTTCAGTCATGGCACGCAGATCCTTAGCGTTGCATGGCACACACTTTTTCGCTGACAAATCTAAACAAGCTCAAAAAGAATACCTTATTAATAAGTAAGATACATGGTTCTAGCGTTTTTGGTTACAAATCCTGAAGTGTATAAGCATCTATTAACCAATCAGGTAAAGAAGTGGGGTTATAAGCGCAGTGACATGGAAATCATTACAATACTCATACTGGAATTGATGTGGTGTAACATTGTATCTCCTCGTCTGAGTTACATATTGGAAAAATCAAGCATTATCTTGGTTGCTCGTAATGATCTTTACCAAAAGACTTAACTAAAATAGAGATGGGAAGATGATAAGAAGTACAGCGTCTCTGTTAGATCTCCCATATACGATACAAAAGTGTATGAATTCGATGTTCTTATACATGAAAGCCTTTACAAACAAAAAAAAGTACCAACAAATGAAGCATATATTTTCAGAAGGCTTAGCCCATTCATCGATCATTTGAAATATTGAATGTAGAGCAGCGACTAATTAATTGTACCTTCTAAGGAGCAAAACGTTCTAGCTCCAGAAGCAGAGGAGCCACCAGATGCACTATCTTGCGACATAGCAGCACTCGTCCAATGAACAAAGCTGCACGGGCAATTGCAAAAAAAGGTTTCATCTTTATCATCCAAGATTAAGCCTATCCTCTCTACTGAACTCTTATCAAATGGAGGATCATAACATCAAATACGTCACCAAGAAACTCTAAGAAAATAAATCAGGGAACACGATTTCATTTCTATCAAATGGAGGATCATCACATCAAACCCAATTTTATCAAAATCCGTTCTTTGCAAACCTGTGACGTCCGTACAGATTGCGGAACGATGACGCAGCTAGAACCTGAAAGTGTCGCAGAAACATGAGAGAGACAATGGAAGATATGTATTTATAGTCATAGATATACATGCACATACACATACACAAACACATACACGAAGCTCGAGAGAGAGAGAGAGATTAGTTTGATTTTTACCTGTTTTCTAGAGATTGAGAAAAGGCTAGGCAGCAAGAGCCGACTCATCGGTGTCGCAGTCGCAGGCGGAACTCTGAGTTCTTTCTTATTTTTTTCTCTTTAAGGCCCGTGGAGGTGTGGGGCCAAGTGGCGGAGATCATAAGTGTACAGTTAAAATTTGTAATAACCAATACTTATGGGCCTAATATGTGATGAAACTAGCATAAGAGAGTTTAACCGATACTTGTATTTTTCTTAGTGTGAAGATAGGGCCTCCAACTACGGTGTTTATACCGGGAAGTACTAGAGGTGGGGTGGATTTTCGGCCCCATCAAAACCCTCTTCCTTAGTCATTCTAAGCTGGAATTGTCAAGAACTGGGAAACGTCCTTACAATCCGGCGAATCAAGGAGATCCATAAGAAAATGGCTCCTAATGTAATGTTCCTCATGGAAACAAAGAACAATGATGAGTTTATCAATCAAAAACTACAGAGTTTACATTATGTTCACTACTTCTCGGTACCTCTCATAGGGCTTAGCGGCGGTCTTTCCTTATTCTGGAACGATGATACTGATATCACGATTCTAGAATCCTCTCCCAATCTGTTGGACACGAGGATTGTACATAAGGGTGTCACCTCTTATGTCTCCTTTGTGTATGGATCCCCTGCCACGGAGGACAGAGCTGCATACTGGCACAAATTACACATAGTGGGACAGGGAAGAGACTCTCCGTGGCTGCTTACGGGAGATTTCAATGACATTTTAAACAATGCGGAAAAGATTGGCGGCCCGGCTCGTTTTGAAGGTTCCTTTACAGCTTTCAGATCTTTTGTGGCACAGAATGGCTTATGGGACCTCAAGCACACCGGAAAACAATTATCTTGGCGTGGTAACAGACACACACACTTCATCATGTCCAGACTGGATCGCTCTATGAGTAACTGGCCTGGTCTGAAGCCTTTCCATTGGGGAGATGCCGCTACCTGAGATTTGAAGGTTCAGACCATAGGCCTTTACTATCCTATTTTAACTCCGACAGACAAAAGAGAATAGGTCTTTTCCGTTTTAACAGAACTCTCACGGAGAAAGAGGAAGTCACGCAAATCATAGAAGAGGCTTGGCACCACTCCCTGCTGGATTCTGTGATTCAGAAGCTAAATGACTGCAGGAGAGGAATCATAAAGTGGTCAAAAGAACAACAGGAACAGAGCAACATAACCATAAAACGAAACCAGGAAGCTCTAGATGCTGCTCTCTCGAGTGATACCCCGGACCAGGACCTCATAGATGCGATCACTTCCAATCTCCGCAGCGTGTATCTAGCTGAAGAACAATTTTGGCAGCAAAGAAGTAGGATTCAGTGGCTCAAGCAAGGTGATAGAAATACAGGTTTCTTCCATGCTGCCACCAGAACTAGGAGAACAATAAATTCTATCCTGGTGCTTGAGGATGCACAAGGAGGAGCCGTGTATGAGGAGCAGGATATTACTCGAGTGATCTCTGACTATTTCACTCAAATTTTCAATACCAACGGCAATGAATCCTTCTCGCAGATTCAAGACCTACTCAGCACCAAAGTAACACCGGAAATGAATGAGATGTTGACTACAATACCGAGTGATTCAGAAATTAGAGAAGGTGTGATGTCTATAAATGGGAACAAAGCCCCGGGACCGGACGGTTTTTCAGCTACTTTCTATCAGTCATATTGGCACATAATGGGCAAAGATGTGATAAGGGACGTCAAGAACTTCTTTGTTTCGAGCTACTTACATCCGCAGCAGAACGAAACGCACATCAGGCTCATTCCCAAGATCACCGGACCAAGATTAGTGGCTGACTACCGCCCCATCGCCTTGTGCAACACTCACTATAAGATCATCGCTAAGCTCCTTACTCGAAGACTTAAGCCACTCTTACATGTCCTTATCTCTGATACTCAATCGGCGTTTGTGTCGGGACGAGCGATCTCGGACAACGTTCTTATTACACACGAGACTTTACACTTCCTACGAACGTCCAAGGCAAAGAAGCGGTGTACAATGGCGGTGAAAATGGACATGAGCAAGGCCTATGATAGGATTGAATGGGGTTTTGTCAAGGAAGTACTAAAGCTACTAGGCTTTGATCCAATCTGGATAGGGTGGATCATGACATGTATCAAATCGGTGTCCTATTCCTTCCTAATAAACAGATCACCACAGGGTCTGGTTAGGCAGTCGCGAGGTCTCCGGCATGGAGACCCGTTATCCCCCCCACATTTTCATCTTATGTACTGAGGTATTGTCAGCTCTATGTGCAAAGGGACAAGCAGACGGCTCACTACCGGGAGTTCGGGTTTCACACCATAGCCCACCAATAAACCATCTTTTATTTGCGGACGATACCATGTTTTTCTGCAAATCAAAACCGTCGTGCGTCTCAGCTCTCATGAAGATACTCTCGCTGTATGAATCGGTCTCGGGACAACGGATCAATCCACATAAGTCGGCTATCACCTTCTCGGCTAAAACACCTGAAGCGGTTCGTGATCGGGTCAAGGGGACAATGGAGATTTACACGGAAGGAGGGGTAGGTAAATACCTTGGTCTCCCCGAGCAGTTTGGCCGCAGGAAGCGAGACATTTTCGCATCAATCCTTGATAGGATCCGCCAAAAATCGCATAGCTGGACGACAAAATTCCTATCTGGTGCGGGAAAGCAAGTTATGCTCAAATCAGTGTTCTCTGCCATGCCGTGCCTCGTTATGTCTTGTTTCAAGTTGCCACTCTCTCTGTGCAAACAAATACAGTCAATACTCACTCGGTTTTGGTGGGATGCGAATCCGGAGAAAAAGAAAATGTGTTGGGTCGCGTGGGACACTATGGCACTGCCCAAATATGCAGGCGGACTTGGGTTCCGGGACATTGAAACATTCAACGATGCCCTTCTTGCTAAGATTGGCTGGAGGTTAATCAAAGAACCACATTCTCTGTTAGGCCGTGTGTTATTAGAAAAATATGCATGGAACTCTTCCTTCATGGATTGTCATGTACCAGCCTCAGCCTCTCATGACTGGAGAAGCGTTCTAGTGGGAAGAAACATCCTGAGACAGGGCCTCAGTTGGGCTGTGGGAAACGGAGAACAGATCAGTGTTTGGAATGCACCTTGGCTCTCTTTCAAAACGCCCTGTCAGCCAATAGGTCCTCCGACGCTTTCAAGTCAAGCTCTGATGGTTAGCGATTTATTATGCCCACTCACAAACAAATGGGAGGTGGAGAAGATAAGAAGTCTATTTCCTCAGTATGAGGACACTATTTTGCAGATAAAAACAAGCTCAACATCAGTCGCTGACACCTTGATATGGTTACCTGAAAAATCAGGAACGTCCTCCACAAAGACAGGGTATGGCGTGGGAATGACAAGTAACAAACCTCTGACTCGTGGGAACGAACCAATTAATTGGATGTCTCATATCTGGAATGTTAAAATAGGACCAAAGCTAAAGGACTTCTTGTGGAGAGTAGTGAGAAAGGCCATCCCGGTCAGTTCCAATCTGGAGAAGAGAAGCTTCCAAAGTTTCAACTGCAAAGCGTGTGGAGCACATGAGGACGATCTTCATGTCTTCCTTAAGTGTCCATTGGCGGAAGAAGTATGGAGCCACATCCCGATTCAGCATCGACCTACAAGTGCAATCTCCTCGGTCACTGATCTGGTTAAACAGGGCAGTTTCTTCACTCCCCTACCTCCGACTTGATTAACCTCTCCACTATGGCCATGGGTGATGTGGAACTCGTAGAAAGCTAGGAATACGCTTGTTTTTTAGAACAAAACATTTACAGCTCAAGAGGTGATCCTCAAGAGTATCAAAGACGCAAAGGAGTGGAGCCAAGCACAAACTGTCAACAGAGCATCATCGATCCCCGGCCCTCTCTCAATCCGATCGAATCATATCTCCCCCTGCCCCCCCACCGTCGTTTCAGCCTGGTGTTCTAGTCTGCAAAGTCGATGCGGCTTGGGACACTTCGTCAAGAATGTGTGGTATAGGTGGGGTTTTCAGCGGGAGTAATGTGGCGTCTATAACCAACATCTCCGAGTCTCACGGTTATGTATCATCAGCTCTAATGGCGGAAGCCATTGCTGTCCATCGAGCGGTAGCGCTTGCAGTTTATTCAAACGTCCAATCCCTGGCGGTTCTATCTGATTACTTATCCCTGGTCAAGCTTTTGAAGAAGGGAGGGTACCAACCTGAACTGTTCGGTATCATGTTTGATATCTATCACTTCATGTCTTTCTTTGATGTCATTTCCTTTGATTTTATTTCTCGAAACTTTAACAGTGAAGCTGATTCAGTGGCAAAATCAGTCCTTGCTTTGGCTGTAAGAAACCCCCTTAGTGGCGGGTAGAACTCTTCTTTGAAATTAATGCAATGCTTGGTTTGATCAAAAAAAAAAAAAAATCCTAAAAATATATAAATGCACATACACTCACCACATCCGTGTTTGTAGTAGCTTTTGAGTGAGTCTCCGAATAGATTTTGGGTGAGGTGGTAAATTTTAAAAATTGGAAGGATACGGGGTGAATTCGTAAGAACTTTAAAATAGATGGATGGGGTGAATATATAAAAAAAACGATGGAGCGCGTCTTAAAAACGCAACCAACATTTGGGTTTCAAGCATTTTACTCTGTTGTGTTGGTTTTTGTGAGAGCTGCGCAGTATCTATTTGATTTTGCATCCAGAGAAAAGCAAAGACTGCTTCTATGGTGAGATTTCTTCTCGCAGTCATTAGTTTGTGTTCTCGATTGAAAAGTAGGTTCCTTTGAATGATATTAGATTTCAATCTCTGCCTCGCACAAAAAGTGTAACCTTTTTCATGTGTAACAGATAGAAAGTATTAGTTTGAAACTATGTGACTATCATTTAGTATTTGAATCAGTAATGAGTAGTTATATGGGTGGATCTGTCTGAAGTCGAGATCTATTAAGAACAAATGAGTTATGTTCAGTGTTAAATGAAAAAGAAAAAGAATGGACTCTTTTTGAACAATCATGGCATGGCACTGTAACTGCATCATGTTAAAAGTTTGCTTCTGTTACTTCCTTTCCTTGTGTAGGCTGATCCTGAACTAGAAGCTATTAGACAGAGGAGGATGCAAGAGCTCATGGCTCAACATGGCACTGTAAATCCTTTTAATAACAACCTTCACTTATATACCTGTTTTGTTTTAAGAAAAAAAGAATTGTACATACAGACTTTGTGGTGGCTTATTGTACTGATGACTGAACAATATAAATAGCAGCAGGGGAAGCAAGGCAGTCAGCAGAATCCAGATCAAGAGAGAGCACAAGAAGATGCTAAAAGGTATTTTGTTGTCATTTGAGCTGAATATAAATTTGGATTTTGAGCTGACCCTAGTCTTTGATTGGAACATATATATATATGTTTAGGGAAGCTGATGAACGTAGACAAATGATGCTTAGTCAAATATTGTCTTCCCAAGCCCGAGAGAGAAGTAAGTCCCCATCTAAAATATGCTCTTGAGTTCATCTACTTTCTCATTTGCTTCTCGTTGTTCGTATTTTTTTCTTCATATAGTTGCACGAATTGCACTGGTGAAACCTGAGAAAGCTAGAGCCGTAGAGGATGTTATTTTGAGGGCTGCTCAAATGGGACAGATTGTTGAGAAGGTAATATATATATATAATCCAGTCTCCGTTTTTCCTTGTCATAAAAATTTTACATGTACGCCAGGGTTGTACTCAGTTTATGCTGACACTATACATCTAAGAGTTATTGAACTAGTCTGCTTTCCTTTTACAGGTTTCTGAGGAACGGCTTATAACGCTCTTGGAACAAATAAACAGCCAAACTAGCAAACAGACAAAAGTCACGGTATGGTCACACAATCTTCAACACACACAAGATATTAAAGCAAAAAGAGCTTTGCTCTTAGTTTATTCAAGTGTTGTTTATCTTTTACAGATCCAGAGGCGTCGTGGGGTGTTCGACGATTAGGAAAGATGAAAGGAGAAGTTTATGATGTGCTTTGTACATCTCTCCCTTGGAGATCTCCCTGTTAAGTTGTTGAGTTCAGTTACTAATATCTACTTGCACTGTGAAATATGTTTATTGTGAGTGAAGAATCTTAATGATCTTCCAGATGCTTGGGTTTGAGATAAAGATTAATCTGAAACTGAAACTCTGCATTTTATACATTTTGCCATTTCTTCTATTTTCAACTTCCTCTCCTAACATCTATCTTTCATATGCTCATGATTTGCTCCAAGTCATTTGCTTCTTTTTCTGACTAATTTTACTTTATTGAATTATTCTTGATAATTAATCCAACTATCAATGATTCAAATAAATATTTTCAATTCTCTCGGCGGTGAAGGTGACTGAAGCCAACTCGGTCACCGTCATGTCACAAGAATCAAATCTCAAACGAGATTGTAACGCGATCATTTGTCAAATAAGTGACGCCATAGTTCAACTTTTATCATTATTTTAGGATCATAGTATTATTTATTAAAGCAATCATTTGTCAAATAAATGACGCCATAGTTCAACTTTCTAACAAACGTTTCCTAGCTCGATACTTATTTGCCATCCGCGTCTTGCGGGGGATAAACATTATATATAAAAATTATTTTATGTATTATATGTTCTTACATATTATGAAATAATAAATATATATTGAATAATTAAAAGTCAGTAACTATTACATATATAATTAAATTGGTGCGAACGTATAAATCAATTTTATTAATCCAAACGTTTTTTAAAAAAAATTTGATAGGATATGTAATTAAATTTAAATGATATTAACATATATAGTATATTTTTAATATTAATGTCTATTAAATGATGCTTTCTACTCATATGTTTTT
>NC_027752.1:19021783-19025623 GCF_000695525.1 Brassica oleracea var. oleracea
TATTTATATGATTTTGTAATCATTTGTATTTTGTCATAACAAAAAGTTTAAACCATAGATCGCAAATTTTGAATGTGAGACTTTTAGCAGTTTTAGTAATTTGTAGTCATTTTTTAAAATTCAAAATATAAAATATACAGAAAAATCTAAATTTTTATAATATGGTTATTGTGTTTTTTTTTTTAAATTATTTTAATAGTTTTAAATTAAATAAATTTGATAGAAGATACATTTTTTTTTCAGATCTTTATTATTCAAAATTATTAATTGTCATATATATTTTATCCACATTAGGCAATTCCGTAATCTTTATTTAAGGAAATAATAAATGACATTAATAATGAATTTATGGTTAGTTTAATAAAAAGCTTATTATATAATTAGATGGATCAACATATTTCTCTAATAATTCTAAGAATCATCCTAGTGATGACATGTGACTACAAAAAGAAGTTGTAATGTTTCACAAATAATATATAGAGATAACGTTTCCAGAGACACTATGTAACTTTACCAAAAAAAAAACAATGCTATTAGTTAGCTTTGACACTCAAAGTTGTTAGTTATTATATTACCCGAAAGAATCAAAGAGAAAGGAGGTATTGTGTTTTTCTCTTCTTAAGAAAGTTTCTTTTTGAAATAATTTGATTTTTCTGCTTAAACGTTATAACATAAGTCTCAAATGTAATAATTACTATCAAATCGTTTTGAGTTTATTAAGAATGATCACAATCACATATACTTTAATTAACCTTGTATGTTCTTGTTCTTCATTTGCTTTAAGTACAACTTTTTTTTGAACAATTGCTTAAGTAATAACTATGATTCGATAAACCATCTTTTGCGTAGATCCACTATGCAAATAAATGGTGACTCAGTTTTTAATGATAAATATGAAAAAGACAATTAAACAACATCTTAAGGAAATTCTTTTGAGAGCCGTACAATAATCCGTTTACTAGAATGATGATTTTTGTCGTTATAGTAATGGAAATGTCACTAGTGGAGTGGATACTGAACTTGAAATATCGAATTCAATTGAGCCTAGACGTTGACTTTTGACTTTTATATTTTCCAGTCATTGTTTTTTTTTTGAGAATTATTATGCTTTTACTCTTTTGACATTTGACTTTTAGATCATTGTTATTACCTTAGAAAATCTAAGTTAATAAATTAATACTCAATAAATTAATAAACATAATAACTGAATAAATTTCTACGGTTTCAAATTGGACTTATTCAAAATATGACACAAATCAATAAAACAATAAGATAATATTTTTTAAAAAATCATATGTAAATATGCAGTCTCATTAAAATCATAAATTAATCATTTATATGTATATGCATTTTATATAAGTTTAAACAAACCATTGTATTATTTTTTATTCATTATAGAATTATTTTTATATTTTCTTAATATTACAATATATTTTGATGATATTTAGTAAAATTATATCTACAACCACATTTAAATTCTATGAAATGTATTTTATATACACCAAATCATATAATAAAAACCATATTAAAGTTGCATTTCAAAATTTTAATTAACGTAAATATGGTAATATCATAGATATATTTTTTATAAAAAATATATTTTAAATAGAAAAATCTAAAAAAAGAAACTTTTATAAATTAATAAAATACAATACTCCTAACATTAGTAATTTATAGAGTTTTTTACTGTATGTTTCAATGATATAATTAGCTAAATGAAGATTTTGGTACTAGTTAAATAACTAAAATATTATTAAAATTAATTTCTTATCTCAGATATTGCCATTTACCAACGCGCCAAACACAATACCTGCTCCGAATATGACTTAGCGACGTCGAAGTTTGCTAAATCAGTATATCTCTTTAATTTTCCCTCTCCATGTAGACAAAATAAATGAAAAAAGGAAAGCATTCATAACCTTTGTGTCACACTTAACTAGAAATTATAATAGACAGGAGTGGTTCAAAGTCCCACTTTAATGTTTTTCTTGAAACCCTATCAAATCTAAATTAAATTGTGTGGTTTTGAGTTTTAATTATAGAGCTTTACAAGTTAAACTACTTGTGAAAGTAAATGTATCTAATCTTATAACCAACCATGTCTCCTTCCTTTGAAAGAAGATGACGTCTAGGGTTTTCTACTGAATGTTTGCTTTAACTTACAGGGTGTTCTGCTAAATGTTTGCTTTAACTTACTGGTTTGTCACCTTGCTTATCGGTCTGCGTAGATCGGCTAAAAGATAATGTATCGTGCTACGAAGCTGATCGATTGATAAATTTATCACCAGAAATTAATAATTGGTTTGAAAATAAGCTATATATATTGGACAATTTTTTTTAAATAGTTATTTTTAAGTTTTTGATACAAAAATAGCTACCAAGGAAAAAAACGGGGAAAATTGTCAAATATGACTCACAACTTGATTTCAAAAGCAAAAGTAAACCCAAACTTGAATCAAATGCAAAAGTAACCTAAAAGGCTATTGCAATCAGCCCCTTGTGAACAAACAAAAAAACCAAAATTTTTTTACGTTTCTAACCCCTGTAAGTCGTCTGGACTAGTTCTACTTAGAAATAATTTAATTTTTTTGTAAAAAATATTTTGATAAGTGAAAAATTGAAATCATGTAATTAACATATGTTTTAAGAGATATAAATTAAGATATAACAAAAGTTAATTGTTTTCAACATAGATGAGTGAAAGTAGTGAGTCATGATATTCTTTGGTTTAGGTTTTGCCAACATATGTTGTAGTATTGTATGTGTTCTTAGGGTTAGATTTTGGAATGCATAAATGTTTTTTTTGAAAACTTTAAAATTTACCTAAGTGTGTTTATTTCTGCGTATAGTAAACACTATTTAAGTATAACTACGGTTTTATAAGGTGGTTAGTTAGTTAATTTAGTCAATTTATTTTAGGGGTTAAATTTAGGGTCTGGGACGACTTACTAGTAAGTCGTAAGTCGTTTGATGTACAATATTCAACAGACGACTTACCAGTAAGTCATCCAAACCGGATCGAACGTTTAATTTTTCAATGTACTTTTAAACCTAACCGGATTATTTACCGGACATATATAAGGTGTTTTTTATTCACTGTTTCGCGAAATTCAGAAAACCTTAACGCTGTTTCTCTCAAAGGCAATTTCCGTCGATTCTCTCTAAACCATCGTTCTCACCGCCGGTTACCTCTCCGCCATTATCACCGTCGTTCTCACCACCGTTCTCACAGCCGCTTCCTCTATATAAGATCTGAGAGGAAACCCTAGCGCGCATTCTCTCAGAGGCGTTTCGTTGAACTCCGCCGCCGGTAAGTTATATCTCTTACTGTCGTGTGATTGATTGAGGAAAAGATGAACATAAAACGTTGTCTCTATCAATTTATACACTCGTTCTTTTTTTCACGTCTATTTTGCAGATATATAACCACTATGTCGAAGGCGACTATATCTTCTCCGAATTTTCAGGTGTGCTTTAAAATGTTCTACTGGAAGTCTTGGAATACTTATAATTAAGTCGTCTGCAAAGTCTTGCAGCTGGAAGACTTTCCAGACGACTTAATTATTACTCTTTCAGCTGGAAAACTTGCCAGACGACTTAATTATAAGTCTTTGATTGTTTTGAGATGGTTGTCTTTGATTGTTTTGCAGACAAAAAAAAAGGATATACCAGGACTCTCCCGTAGGATACATACATTAGGGGAAGAGCCCCCCACAGTGCATAGCATTTCGTATCATACTTGTTGGACGTTGCATACTGCTTTAAAGAAAGCTCTTCATGATGACGAATATGAAGAGCTGAAGGAATCGAAGTTGGGAGTTTTCATCAAGTTCCAAGAGA
>NC_027752.1:19025717-19026026 GCF_000695525.1 Brassica oleracea var. oleracea
CTGTGAGGTTTTCACTGTTAGAGTTTGAAAACCTCATTGGTCTAAACTGCGAGTACATCGAGGACCTTGAGAGACTTCATTGTGTTGTTACAAAGGAGCCCAATCAGAACGGTTTAGGAAGAAGACTCCCTGGTGGGGCGTGGAATTATTATCCAGGCACTATACCATCATTTTTTCAATCGAACAAGGTTTGGGTGACGGATATTGATGATGTCTATGCGCCAGTGAACTAAAACGACACTCATTGGATTGCTATGTGGATATCGATCCCTAAGAGGCACATAGTCGTCTGGGACAGCATTTGTTCCA
>NC_027752.1:19026226-19045775 GCF_000695525.1 Brassica oleracea var. oleracea
TCATGCTCTTGGGATAGAGTTTAGTAAAAAAGACTTTGCTAAGGCCAACTGGAAGAGTATGAGGGATAAGATGGCGGTGGATATATTTCAAGAGCTTCCTGACGCGCATGAGTTCGAAAACAAGGACAATGATGCCAACCTGGGTGTGTATGAGGGGTGATAAATGGGCTTCGTTAGATTATTTTGTACGATAGATTAAGCTGATGTGTGTATTTGAACTTGATCCCTATTTTGTATTTGAACTTGATCCCTATTTTGTAACTATATTCTGCGCAGAAGACTTACAGTTAAGTCGGCTGGAATGTTGGACGACCTAACTATAAGTAGTCTGGAAAGTCTTCTGAGCAGTGACCTTTTGTAACTATATTTCGGATAATATAAAGGGCAAGACCATCTCAAATTTGTTTGGTAGTGCAATTTGACAAAGAAGTTGACACAGATAAGTTCATAACACAAATTTTTAATACATAGACTAAACACTGGACGACTAACTGGACGACCTTCTGGACGACTTAATTGAAGGTCTTCTGGAAGACAAAACATTGGACGACTAACTGGACGACCTTCTGAACGACTTAATTGAAGGTCTTCTAGAAGACTAAACACTGGACGACTAACTGGACGACCTTCTGGACGACTTAATTGAAGGTCTTCTGGAAGACTAAATACTGGACAACTAACTTGAAGGTCTTCTGGAAGAAAAAACCCTGGACGACTAACTGGACGACCTTCTGGACGACTTAACTGAAGGTCTTCTGGAAGACTAAACACTGGACGACTTACATTGTGGTTTCGTATGGCCAGTTTCCTTGCATTTTGAGCATCTATAAACCCTGTGTTGCTTCCGGGGTTTGCGTCCTCTCATCCTGGATAGCTCCAACCAAGATTGCCATCTTGATTTCTTCTGTCTTCCCGGACCACGCTTTTCATCCGGAAGAAAGCATGTGCATTCCTCAACTTGTTGTCCAACACAAGGATATATATTCTCTGAGTATCCTGCATACATAAAATCCTTTGAGTACACTGGACATACAAGTGTGGAGATATGCAAACCAGCAGATGTTCCAGCAGCTATAGCATGAAAGGTATTTTCTCCACTGCATATACACCACAATCACACTTTCCATGTTCCAAATCAATCACACAGTCCATTTTGCCACCTTTCACCAAGAATCGTCATCCATCAATTGGTTGTACCGTCATCGTATCTGCTATCTCCGATCGAACAGCAAACAAGTATTCAACACCTCGACTATGTTGAGTTGGGAGACTCAAAGCATCTTGTCTATCACTTGTAACATGAATAGGAGGGGTGTCTGGAGCCTGCATCATTTGTGCTCATGTCCAGGTTATAATCTTCTTAAACCATTGCAAGAAGTTCAGCATGTCTCGAACCTTCCCCCAAAAAAATGATTCTCGCTCCTTTGACATTATCAACCACAAAATCCCAACGGTAATCTTTCAACAATCATTCTCCATATACTGCATGTAACTGACGCATCATCTACAAAATTCAAAATAAAACACATTAGTAAATATTGAAAAAATTAAAGTTTACTAAACATTGACGCAGACGACATACCGGTAAGTCGTCTGGAAGACTTACCAGTAAGTCGTCCAAACAGGTCATTTTTGCAATTGAATTTTAAATAGGACGACTTACAAGCTAGACGAATTATTTGTAAGTCTTCTAAGATAAACAGGTTAGTTTTGCATTTGACCGAATTGTGTCAGATATTTGACTTTTCCTGGATGACTTACCAGTAAGTCGGCTCAGGGAAAACAATTTTTTTAATATTTTATTAAAGCTAGACGAATTATTTGTAAGTCTTCTAAGATAAACAGGTTAGTTTTGCATTTGACCGAATTGTNNATTTTTTTAATACTTTATTAAAGCTAGACGAATTATTTGTAAGTCTTCTCAGGTTAGTTTGCAATTCGAAAAAGAAACTTAAATATTTAACTTTACCCCGACGACTTACTTGAAAGTCTTCCAGGTAGACGACGTACGAGAAAGTCGTCCGAGATAAGCAAGGTTTGACCAGAATCTAGGAAATAAATCTGGACGACTTTGCTTATCCTGGACGACTTTCTAGTAAGTCGTCTTACTTGACGACTTCCGCGTAAGTCGTTTGGGAAAAGTTAAATATTTAAGTTTTATTTTCCAATTGTAAAAGTAACCTGAGACGACTTACAGATAAGTCGTCCAGCTTTAATAAAATATTGAAATTTTTGTTTTCCCGGAGACGACTTACTGGTAAGTCGTCCAGGAAAAGTCAAATATCTGACACAATTTAGTCAAATGCAAAACTACCCCATTTATCCTAGACGACTTATCAGTAAGTCGTATAGGGTATTCTCTAGATTTTTTTTTTAACAAACAATGATGACGACTTACAAATAAGTCGTCCGTTTGACCAGAAGACTTACCCGTAAGTCTTAGGGTATTCTCTAGATTTTTTTTTAACAAACAAAGATGACGACTTAAAAGTAAGTCGTTCGTTTGACCAGAAGACTTACCCGTAAGTCTTCTACAGCCAGACTACTTACGGGTAAGTCTTTTATACGAACATATCTGGAAAAAATTCCAATTTCATACCTTAAACTAGTGAGATGACTTCCTTAGCACACATAGTCTTCTCCAACAAGAATAGTATGCTTGAATGGCTCTATCAACCATAAAAAAATTTTGAATCAAAAGCTTGAGTTTTTTGGATGAATATGAAGGCAAAGTGAAAGAGATGTTGTTTTTAGTTCATAACCAGTGAGAAAGAAAGAGTGTAAATCGATTTTAGGTGCATTAAGAGCTTCAAATTGGTTGTTCATGGTGGTTGAGGTATTGATGACAATGACAATCTTGTAATTACTTGAAGATGATGAGGGTGAGAGAGTAAAAATGTCATTTTCGGAAAGAAAAAAAAATTTGATTGCATTTTCGTGAATTATATGAACTTGTGGGGTGAATATGACAAAAGAAAAATTCAAAAAAGCATGGGTTAGTTTTAGGTTTGATTTTGAGTTTTGAGTCAATTTTGCAAAAAGCCCAGAAAATGATCAAAATAACCCTTTTTAATTTAAAATTTTAATATTTATTTTTTACTTTTTAAAATTTGAAACTATATCCTCAAAATCTCACCCCTTAACTGTAAACGCTAAGTTTAGATTAATTAATTTTAGGGCATAAATATATTTTTACCATTTAAAAATATTTTTTTTGGTCATTTTCTTTCCTGAAAATTATTTTTGTGAAAATAAACTAAAAATGCTGAATTTCTCATATATATTTGTTATTGCAGAACTAGTAACATTTTAGCAAAATTATGATATATGTTTCTTTTGTTGACAATTATGATTCATATTATGCAGTTATTTTCTAAAAGAACTAACAGCTTGCATTGTTTTGGTAGTGACAACAATGATGTAGTTCAAAGAACCATTTTAGATTAATTTACTTACGACTGTTGAACATTTGAACTAGCAAATATCGAAAAAGAAAACAACAGATTAGAAAGTTGGTAGGTAAATTTCAAAGAAAATGTAACCACTGTGCATCATTTTATCCGTGCAAATGTCTCCCACTTAACCTATCAAATTTTGTTGACAACACTTGACCTATCAATTAATCTCGTATTATTATGTTTTATGTCATTACTAAAACCTACAATATGAAATATTTATTAAAATCCAAACTTGTTTAAAAGGCATTTCATTTTATTTTACAACTTAACAGAAAAATCAAACTAAGCCTTGACGATAGGTGATGGTAAAAGAATTCGGTTTCATCATAATCAAATAATTTAAATAAATTCAATAATCATTTTCAAAACAAAAGCTTGATTAATTCTTAAATATGTTTAAACTGGTGTATAGCTTATCTACTCAGACTTTTAGTTAAGTACCAAAAAGATAGATTTTCAACTGATTATTTTCCGATCAATAAAATTTGGTCAATGATATTTCAGAAATATTTCGAAAAATCATTTCTAACAAATATTCAGACATGATTTTTTTTTTTACCAGGACTGTTTTCTTGTGTGTATATAACTTTACATTCGGGTTCCTGGTGAAACGAAAAGTGAGTAAATGAAACTTTGGCTCCTTTTTTTTTTGTTTGTCACTGACTTTGGCTCCTTAATTTTTAAGAGATAGTGTTGTTGACCCATTCTTACGTTCAACATTTGAGGTTTAAAATAGATGTACAAAAACAAATATACATATAGTTATGAATTTTTTCCAACTTTAAGAACCGCTACAATTTTATTACGAGGCACTAAACACGCAAATTTTTAATTAAAAAGAAATTGTTAAATGATATAGGGGATAGGGCTTGGGTCATCACAGCCGGGAGAAACGAGGAAGACAAGTGACATGCATGACTTCAATGACCCTGTCTCTTACAATCAAAGAACATTGCCATTTTCCTCCACGCCTCTTATTCAACTTTTATGTTTTTTGATGCTTTTGATAGTTAGGGTCATTAAACATGCAACCATATATAGTTAGTTTAGGTCAGCAGGTGCATATGTATTACTAAACACACAAACTCGATTAATCCATAATATTAATGTGTCCGGACCGGAAGTTCAAATAATATATATATTTTTTTTAACTACGAACGGCCATTCTATTACTCAAGCTTGAGGTGGTCTGGATAACCAGACCGGAATAGAACAACCAATGAAAAGTAGCTCTCTACGGAAGGTCCTAGCTGTCTTAGCTAAAAAATCAGAAAACTGGTTGCGCACTCGTGGCACATGAGTGATTTTGAAGTCCACGAAACAAATCTGCATCGTCTCTATGCATCGCATAATCCAGCTGATCCAAGTTTCTGAAAAACCCATCTTACGCATGACAGCTTCAATGAACGACAATTCCATCCTGTCATATGCTTTGCTCATGTCCGTCTTAATGGCCATCATTTTACTACGTCCACTTGGTTTAGTTCTCAGAGCATGGAACATTTCTTGGGCAATCATAACGTTGTCTGAAATCTGTTTTCCAGCAACAAAAGCTGACTGAGTTTCCGAAACCAATCCTGATAGCACTTTTTTTAGTCTCTGGCATAAGACCTTAGAGATTATCTTGTAGCAGACATTACACAGACTAATGGGTCTAAATTGAGCCATATCATTTGGTTTCGTTGTCTTTGGGATGAGACATATATTCGTATCATTTAGACCATCAACCACCGTCCCTTCAAAAAGGAATTTGTTAACCATAAGAGTTAACTCCTCCTTTACAATATCCCAGAATTTCTAATAGAAGAGCGCTGTCATCCCATCTGGTCCAGGAGCCTTTTCTGGATGCATAGCAAAAAGTGCTAATTTGACCTCCCATTCGAATACCGGAGCTGTAAGGTTGTCGTTCATTGCCCCAGTGATCGTCGTAGGAACTTGAGCTCGAGCCTCTTCAATGTCCTCTGGGTTAGACGACTCAAAGATCTATCTAAAATAGCTAGTAACAATGGCTACTAGTCCTTCTTCATCCTCAACTATATTTCCATCTGCATCTAGGAGCTGCGTAATTTTATTCCTTGCTCTCTTTTGCTTAGTTAAGGCATGGAAATATTTAGTATTTCTGTCCCCTTCTCTCAGCCAAAACACTCGACTCTTCTGTTTTCAGAACATTTCTTCTGCCTTAAGAGCATCAGAAAGTTCCTTCAACGCTGCTGCAATTTTCTCAGTTGTAGGATCGTCATTTTCATACAGGCCCTCCACTTTTTCTTTAAGGTCCTCCGCTAATTTTTCCGAATTAACATTATGCTCTCTCCTCCATTCACTTAAGGCTTTCCGGCAACTGGAAATATGTTCCATAATACTCGCATTGGAAGGAAGATCAGGAGATTTCCATCCCTCAAGAATGACCTGTCTTAGCTCCTCGTTATCTAGCCATCTTTTATCAAACTTGAATCTTTTGGATTTCCTCATTGGCTTTATGAGTATATATGCAAGAATCAGACGATGATCTGATCCTCATAGCCTCATATATTTGATAGTAGAGTGGGGAAACTTCTCATGCCAATCCGGATTACCTACGGCTCTGTCCAGGCGACATCGAACAGTTGTTCCTCCTGTTCTCTTCCCTACCCATGAGAGCATGTCTCCAGTGAAAGGAAACTCTAACATCCCACAATCATTAAGCATCTGCTTAAAGGGTAGGAATGAACTATCAGGGTGTTGTCTCCCCCCTTCCTTCTCGTTGTGACCCGTTATTTCATTAAAATCACCTATCATAAACCAAGGGCCAGTTCTTGTTGTTGAGAAACGCGTAAGACGTTCCCAAAGCTCCCAAACTTGATCTCGTCGTTCTAGTACAGGATCCCCATAAACAAATGTCATATAAACTTTTATTCCATTTATGACTGCCTCAATGTCAATCATACAGTTATTCGAAAATAAAACATTAACTTGAAATTCATCCATAAAAAATAAAGCTAAACCTCCGCTGAGACCAAGTGGCTCAACAGTAAACAAATGATCAAATCCTAAGTCGGCCTGAATGTTTTGCAACAGCAGCTTTCTATTCTTCGTCACAGAAAGGAACACAAGTCCTGGGCGATGCTTCTGACACATCTCCGTGAGGCGTCGAACTGTGAGGTCGTTCCCTATTCCTCGACAGTTCCAACTGATTGTCCGCATTAATGATGTTTGGATGGGTTTTTGGAACCCATCAAACCATCATCGTTAATTGTGGAAACTCTCGCTTTCTTAGAGCTATGTCCACGACGTCTGGACCTATCAGCCTCGACTTGCTTTGAGGATATAACTGATCGCAATCGCGGAGAACCTCAACGAAGGAACTCTGACTTTCTGTTCTGGACACCCAAAGGAGCACCCAATCTATTACCACCTCTCGTATGCTTTGAACTTTTGGTAGCAGCATCAGTCTCCGAAGGTCCAGCCATATCCATTGTTTGATCTTGACCTTCTATCGCCATGAGCTCTTCTCCAAGCAGATCATCTCCTTAAGCGTCGCATTCCATCGCCTCAGCATCCTTGGAATCAAGTATCTCCATCCCGTCCAAAGCACCAATTATTTGTTCATTCTCTAACACGTCCTCCCGCTGAGGTGAATACGTGAGGGAGCGTGCTAAGCTTTTTTTCCTGACCGTAACATTCTCATCCATTAGAGTCGGGTGCAGCAATGGAGACACAATTGAACTCGCTATTCGTTTCTTTTTATGTTCTCATCCATTACTCTCTTCATCTCCAGACCGGTGACTCTGATACCGATCCAAGTTATCACCGCTTTGCGAAGCCTGTTCATAAGAAACAGCATCGCGAACCACACCGCTTGTGCTTCTTACATGAACTGAAGATCTGATCTTGACGCCTAGCCCTGTGGTTGACTTCTCACGCCAAGTAAGTTCACCTTTACGGTCGTACGGTCCAGAGCCATAACGAGAGCCATAACGAGGCTTATTGTCCCGGCTCCTCATGATCCTATCGGAATGTGTTTGATGTCTTTTATTACCATACATCATACGAGAGTTAGAGATCTCCTTCTCCTGCTCGTGATATCTCGCTTTAAAACCGGCCTTATGAACCGGAGCATCAGGGTACCGAGCCACATCACTTCTGTTTTTTCCATGTGAACCTGAACGTGAAGACTGGTGTGGAATCTGTCGGCCCCTTTCTATGTTCCTCTGCTCATGAGCGCGCAAGTCTCGCAGCAATGGCTGGCGACTGGGCTGGTCTTGTGGGAGTTGTACCCGAGCAAAGACCCCAGCTCTCTCCGTTTGAGATGGCATGAATGCCTCCGCCTTAGGGCAATAGCTTTTTTCATGAGTCATTAACCCACAAGTGGTGCAATGTTTAAATAACCTATCCTACTTGATTTCAATGGTTACTTCATCACCTTCCGGAGATTCAATCTTCCTTGAATTTCAGAGGTCGTCTTGAGTCGACATCAATAAGCATTCTACCTGCTGAGAGCTCAATAGTATCCTCATTAACATACCAAGCCGTCCACCAATACTCTTCATGTTTGTAACCGTCCACAAGTGTAGAGGGATCCCAACCACCTCAACCCAAAAGGGAATTATCCAGGGATAGTCATCGTGGACAATGGGTTCCCATCGAACCAAGACAAACATGCAGTAATTAAAGTGGAATGGACCCTTTTCCAGTACAGATTTTAGATCCTCCTCTGATGTAAAGTTTATTAAAAACTTCCCATTCCCCAAGTCATTAGCAGTAACTCGTTCTTGCACTCCCCACTGTGTTGGCACTGTCTGTAGGAGCTTCTCCACGTTTTGTTTCTTCGGATTGAGGACTTTACCAATCAGAGATAGATGATACTCCTTTGTGACGTGAGAATCATCTTGATCCGTAAGCTTAATCGGTGCATCATCATCCTCATACAAGATTCCTTTTCCTTTAATGTCCGCCATATGAGCAGACTTAGGCCTATAGTAGGACCCCATACGATGGTACTAGGGCGTGTGAGGGGGCGCAAAGAAATCAAACCGAAACAACTACAAAGGTACTCAATCGGTAGAGATCTAATATGTATCTTGTTTTCCAAACAGTATAAAAAACCAGATCTAGGCGATGCAGAAGCTAAGCGGGGTTCAATACGTGGACGTATGGAACAAGGGAGTCGCAATTTCAAATACAATTTTAAGAAATCTTCTTTAACGTTTTGTATATATTTTTGTATTTTTTATATGATATGATAAGATTATTTTTAAATCTGTGAGTACAATGTAGACGCTTATCTTATCGAGGTAAATATAAAGCTAAAGAAAGTGAAGCCTTTTTAAAGAAGAAGTGAGGCTATTGCGTAGAAGGATCAAGGATGTTGACTGTTCACAAATCAAGTGGTTTCCGTTGACTTTGAATCAACACGCATCAATAATGCAGCTAAAAAGTAACGAGTATATCTTTTTTTCTGTCACAAACGAATATATCTATATAAACCTCTTTTAATCAAAAAAAAATTGATACAAGAAAACCTCCATCAATCATCTTTTTTTTTTTGATCAATCCTCCAACAATTATCCTTAAAAACACAAAATTTATACAAAAAGTTCAGGAGAGAGGTAAGACGGAGACTATTAATTAATTATTCACTTGATGGTCATGTGTATATGAAATGTATATAATTCGGTATCGCCCACCAAGAAAGTTCTCGTTTGACGAGTGCAAAGATAATGGAAGTAGATGCATAATGTTTGCATTGCTTTATATGTTTGACCTCCATTTTATCTTTATTTTCAATTTTCCTCTGCAGGACTTACGTACGTAGATGAATAAACTCTTAAGGACACTGACTGTCTAGTTTGGTTAGACAGATAGAGAATTGATGTTGTCTTGACTCTTCAACTATGTATTTGATACATAACACTATACGGTGATGATCATTACTAGTATGACATATCTGCGAAGATGTACGTATGTTTTTCAAACGGGGATTTTTTATATCTTATTTCTACTTTGGAAGCCAATGACATTCGCACCAACCGCCATACCTGTTATGTAATATAAATATTATTAATCGTCTGAACAAAAATGTATGTTTACACGAAAAGTAAATTATAAGTTAGCTAAATCATTATTTTGTTACTTTTGATCCTTACATGTACGATGCGTGCGATAATTGTACCTAAACTTCTATGTTAATCAAAAAATAGTAAATCAAAATGCTATCCATTATATAAAAAAATTATAAGTGAATTCATTAAGTTCAAAACTGGAAGAAAAATGTGCAAAGCATAGTGTGGTAGATAGAACTAGAGATATAAACCACTTTTGTTTCAGTAGCTTTCTAGCTAATTAATTTGAAGTTGAAATTGTCAAACCTTTCTTTTTCACACATTCATATATTTTAAACTCGTTAAAGTCTTTAAAAATTATGACCATTTTAAACTTTTAAACTTTTCCCTCTTGTGTTCTTTCAATCTTGTTTGATTTCCCATTGTAGAGAAACTATATTTCCAAATTACATACCATTTTTAATATTTCGGTTGGCAAATTTTCTTCTTTTTTTCGGGAAAAAACGATTGTTGCAGGGTAGTAAATCAGACACACCTTCGTAATTCGGTTAACATATGTTTAGAAATGTGGACGGTTATTAGTTGGTAAAATCATTTTAAACACACTCCAAAAAATACTTAAACCTATTAGCACTTTCCAGAAAAAACATTTACAACTAGAAGATGATAATGCCTATAAAGTTTTGCTTAAACATTTGTTGATACAGAATAATGCGCTTTCGGGTGAACTAAGGCCAAGGTGTCTTGAGGCGTGGAAGGTGCCGTTTACAGAATGCAAGGTAGCTTGACTGCTAAATATGCGAAATGACAAAATGGTCGACTGGTATGTGTCCATGAAACTAGATTTTAACTAGGAATTTTGAATCGAAAATTTAAAGGTTGTCGCCTTTAAAAGGGTTTAAGATACATAATTAATTAGATTTCATGTGGTATTATACCACGTAACCCCAATTGCACATGTTACAGTGTAATTTTGTATATAAAAAAATAGAAACGTTAGCTTAGCTTAGGCTAGACATTATATTCCATACTCTATATTACATTGATTTTGTATGGAAGCTCAATAATTTACAGGCCCATCTTAACTGAATATTCAAAACTAAAGACCACATATCCAATCAAATAAAGTAAGGTTGAATGGACTTGTACGCATAAGACTTGATCGCCCAAAGTCCACATAGAACCTAACAACTAAGCTTAAAAGAACCAATTATCTTCCTCTTCCTCTTCCTTCTCCTCGTCTTCAACTAATGGCTGATCACAAGAACACTTCTTTCGAGGAAAAATCTTTCACAAGCTTAACCAATTGCTTAAAAAGTTCATTAGTAATGGATTATAACTCACTAGAAAAAGTCTTCAATAATAGTTCCCCTTTCCAACCGATTTCACCGTCCAGTATGGGACAAATAGCGAATTACCCTTACTTAAACCTCAATCCGTATTCTCCAATAGTCTCTTCTTCCTCCAATGAAGCCGACCCTAAAGAAAGCCTCGGAGATAAGATCTCAATGGAGGATCATGACGGAGACCAACGTGGTGTTGGTGAAAGCTCCAAGCAGTTGTAAGTTTTTTTTCTTCTTTCATTATTTCTCCTATCAAATGTGAACTAAGGGTGGATTATGAGTCCAAAAAACAATCCGTCAGACACGCTAATCGTCTTTCTAGTAAATTTTTTGTTTGATAAAAAATATTAGTTGTTTAACCTTTGAAACCCTAGAGACTAATATGCTTTGTGGATGATGATTGATGAGTATGGTTAGGACAAAACAAGGTAAAGGAAAAGGAGAGAAGAAGGAAAGAGAAGCTAGGGTTGCTTTTATGACCAAAAGCGACATTGATCATCTTGAAGATGGTTATAGATGGAGAAAATACGGACAAAAAGCCGTCAAGGACAGCCCTTATCCAAGGTTCACTTCCTCACTACATCCCAATTTAAATATTTTACATGTTCATTTATATATATAGAAGTATATATACATAATATGAATGCAAGAGTTATGTATGCGTTTTCAGGAGTTACTATAGGTGCACAACGCAAAAATGTAACGTGAAGAAACGCTTAGAGAGATCGTCTCAAGATCCCTCGATCGTAATCACAACCTACGAAGGCAAACACAACCATCCGATCCCGTCGGGTTTGAGAGGTCCTGTCATCGCGGAACATCTATTAGGTAACCGTGAAAATGGTCTGCTCCATAGCTTCCCACGTCACCATCGAGAGTTTCTTATGATGAATCATTCTCCGGTCAATTATCAGTCGGTGGGATCTGTACCGTACGAACATAGTCGTCCTAACTCTAGTAATCTACGTGAAGTTGTTGACTATGGTCTTCTTCAAGACATTGTTCCTTCAATGCTTTTGAAGCACGAATCTTGAAAGAGAGAGAGAGAGAGAGATATCGAAATACTTATTTAGGTCATATATATGGGTATATGATGCATTTATGAATACATTTATATAAGTAGATATATTTACTATACATGTATGTGTATATATTTCACAGACAAGACAACCTACTAATTATTTGGACTTTTAGTTCATAAAATAGTTATGCTTCGTGAAGGTGACTGTTTTAAAATTCTTGATTAATTTGTCTTTAGATCAAGTCTGCCATTTTTGGTTGTTCACTTAGAAAAGCAAACGTTGTTGACTTATTGTTTAAGGAAAAACGTTGAAAAGTTCGTCTCCTGATTTTGCTAAAACGTACCGACAATATAATATGATCCGACCAATCTTAAACGATGGTCCACTTACTGACAGAGTGAAAACCCACTGGGTCCTCTCTCACCTTCTCCATTGAGATTGACACCACGTTCTTCCTTGATGATCATGTTTTTCCCGAGGGTACACACTTTGAATTCAACCTCCCCCTTTGTATTGACAATCAACTTCCACTATGTGTTCTCTGCTTCAATACAATGATGTATACTAGTTGAGGTTTTAAATATAATGGGAAACTTTGGGCACAGACTATCACATCTCTTTGATATGATGTAACTTATGTTTCTACAAATCTGGTATCGAAATATATTCCGAGGCAGTATAAAAAACATCACAATGGGCAAGATCCAACAAACGATTTTCACAACAAAAAAAAAAAAACTAAGAAACATTTGGTAGGAGGAGTTTAAGCTACTCGTCTGCAGCAGCAGAAGAGTGGTGAGGGAACCTAGCCCAGACGTCTTGCCATGTCATCTTCCCCTCCGCGACTGAGCTCACCAAAGAGGCTGCCTCCTCCAAGCTAACTCTGACTTGGTCTTTGCTGTCTCTTTCTCTGATCGTCACTGATGTATCCGAGTCCACCGTTATTGCAAATGGCACTCCCAGCTCATCGGTTCTCGCATATCTTTTCCCTATCGATGTACCTATTCACATCCACCGCACACAAATCTTCAGTTGGTTTCGAGATTCTATACAACCTCCAATCTTTTCCAGAACTGATTTTTACTTACCAGTGATGTCGATCTTATGGGAGATGCCAACAGAAGTGAGTTCCTTAGAGATCACTTTGGTTGCTTCCTCGAACTGTTGGTTCTGAACAAGCGGGAAAACCGTGCACTTGATGGGAGCCACAAGAGGAGGGAAACGGAAAACGTTCAACTGCTCGTCCCCTGCCTTGCTTGGCCTTGTGCTGAAGCAATGCTCGTACAGACAATATATGATCCGACCAATCCCGAAAGATGGTTCAATCACTGAAGGTGTGAACACCCGCTGGTGCTCTTTCTTCTTCTCCTTTGAGATTGACACCATGTTCTTCTTGATGATCACGTTTTTCCCGAGGGTACACACGTAGAACTCCACTTCCCCTTTTGATTCCAGGCTTGCTTTCATCTCCATAGCTTCTTTCTCATTCATGGCCTACAACACATTTCACGAAACATGTTTCTTTAATAAAAACCAGTACCATGAGGCAAATAAGCTTTTTCAGAAAAAATGATGAAGTACTTTTATACTACCTCCAAAGATTCAACTACATTCTTTTGATTTCCTTTGAATGCAAGACCCAGCTCTTTCTTCACAGGATTAATCACAAGTTTCTGAAAGAAAACAGAAACATATTAACAGCCAAGTTATAGAAACAGAGAGGTGGGAAATGCTGACTCGAATAAATATATACCTCTACTTCTTTAGGTTCTGCATACTTCTCTTCAGCCACAAGAGCAACGCCACTTTTTTCCTGACATACAGCAATGTGTCAACATAACAATCTACCTTAGTAAGTTTAAATAGCTGACAAACGAGATAATCCTAAAGGAAGTTAAGAGGTACCGAGTGAGCACGTAGGTCGTAGGCAGACCTATCTGCAATCCCAACACATTCGATCCACCCATAAGAGCTCTCAATTTCAGCATCCCAGCAGTCTGCTGCATAGTGGGCCATTTCATTTGCTAGATGTTGGCGGAAACGCAGACGTTCCTTGTCTATGCCAAGACGGGTAAGGAACAGATAAACTCTCCCAATGAAATAACCTAAAGTTTCGTTGTTCACAGTTCCCTATTCAAATACAGTTTCAGACATCAATGAGGAATTCTTAAAACAGGGATCTGTGTGAGCGCATTATAGAATTACAAATACTAACCTTAGCAACAGCTTCGCCAATGCAAAGCTTCTTCGCAGATTGGCCGGACATCTGTTCTTCTCTTGGAAACATGAGGAACTCCAACTTTGATACATCAGGGAATTTAGGATGGGACTTATTCTCAGGATCAACAAAGTGCTCAATTTCTGCCAGAGTGAATTCACGAACTCTAAGAAGACCTTGACGAGGAGATATCTGCGAGTAAAATATGCTACTTATTGAAACCGATATACATCATGGAGAAACAGAGTCAAGCAAAGAAGTAAGCAAATGACACCTCGTTTCTGAAGGCTTGACCAATTTGAGCAGCAGCAAAGGGAAGTTTCCTCCCATTGTAATAATACAAGTCCTTAAAGTTAACAAATATGCCTTGTGCCGTTTCAGGACGCATGTAACTGGTTAGACACAACAACACCACTCAGTAAAGAAGGAAGTTCATGAACAATCATAAAATGAGGAACACTCACCCAGGAATCAAACCAGATGGGCCGATGGATGTCTGAAACATCAAGTTAAACGGGTAAGGATCAGAGAGCGGGTTCTTGGTGTCGGGAGCAGTGATCCCATACTCCTTAAGCTTGGCACCAAGCTCTTCAGGGGAATAATCTTCCATGACAGCAAGAACATCCTTAAATTCAGCAGCTTTCTCAGCAGAGATGGTGAGATCTTTCTCCAGCTTATCGGTGCAATAGTCTTTAAGCAAATGATCCGCACGGTAACAAGTTCCAGTTTTCTCATCCTTGACCATGAGATCAGTGAACTTATCCACATGACCAGACGCCTTGAGTACGACCTCTGGTGTCACGCATGGACAATCTACTTCAAGCATGTTCTCCTCCAGAATGAAATGCTACAAACAAAACAAGATCATCATCCATATATAAGAATAAAGCTAACAGTTAGATTTGAAAATTCAATCGGTTTTGGTCGGTACGCATTAACCGATCGGTTATATTTGAACATTAAATTGGTTTTGGTTCGGTATTCCTAAACCGACCGGTTTGATAAATGTGGATTTGAGAGTCTTTACCTGACGCCAGAAGCTGAGGACATTGGATTTGACGGCGCAGCCAGGAGGGCCGTAATCGAAAAGGCCAGCTACGCCACGGTAGATCTTGAAGGAAGGAATGTAGAACAAGCGACGCTCGAGCGTGTTGACGACGGCTTGTCGGAAAGCCTCGCGGTTGAGGGAGCCGTTTCCGGAGCTGGTGATGGTGGATTGGAGCTGCTTCTCGACGGCGGATTTCTCGAGCTTGAGTTTGTTGAGGAGGTCGATTGCGGCGTCGATCTCGGGCTTCCCTGCGCGGGAGGCCTTGAGAGCGCGTACGGCGTTACCTTGGGATTCGACGGAGGACGATTTCTCCGAGAGAGATTGACGGAGAGATTGTTCGGCGGCGTCCATTGGGAATCTGGATAGAGGTGAAGCGTGAGACAAAAGCAGAGAGAGAGAGAGAGTATAGCTAGTGTTTATGAAAGATGAGATAACCTTTGGACTTAGCAAGCTGGTTTGTTTGTTTGGGATCCACTCAATTTTTTTGGGGCTTCTTCACAATTGATTTAAAATCGATTACCATTATTCGGGTATTTATACGAAGGGAGATTTTGTGTTGCCTAATAAGCTGGAATTGCATTCTCTGATTGAATTTGTAAACCACGTTAAGTTGATGTATTCATATTTTGGCCTATTCAATTTTGTATAAGAGTGTTAGTAAGAAAGTACAGCTAGGTAAAGTAGCGAAGATTTATTGGAAGATCATTGTGTTTTGTAGTATTAGTTGTCATGGTTGATGTTTTAATTTTTATATATTTTACATTTCTACGTATGAAGTGTTTTTGGGGTTGCTGCTTTTTTGGATGATAGAGTGCTAAGTAGGAAAATAATTAGATGAAGACAAATAATTTAGCAGATTTTAAATAAAAAGAGAGAAATTCCAAAGCAAAGAAGATAACAAAAGTGTTATTGGAAATTAGAACCCACAAACTATTGTAAGACGTGCAAGCACCATAGATTATTTTCTCTGCAAACCGGACAACTTATTTGGTACGAAGCCACCGATCAATGCAATTAAAATAAAAATTACGGCCGCAACTAAGGAAGAAAATATGGTGCTTGATTATACTTGATCTGAGTTTCTCCCTGTACTTGTGAATATTTATCAACTATTCTATGTTGCAGGTGGTTATATTTTTATTTCATTTTGGGCTCCACAAATTGTTTGAAACTTATAGATAGCATGAGGGGAATAATCAATGTCCTAAAAGAAACTTTGAGTCATTAGTACATCCAAGCATTTGGCAGGTGGGAGGAACTTATGGGAGGAACTTTCAGTCAAATGTGAACATTGTAGGACTTTTGGTTGTGCTTAGTTAATTAATTGTAACGTACAGAACTTAGAATGGGCTGAACTGTGAAGCTGGTGGAAAGAATTTAAAAACTTAACAAATGCTTTTAAAAAACACGGGACAAAGAGAAATTTAAAATTAATTTAGCAAAAGGTGAACAAATTGTATAAGTCAACCATGGGAGTGTACAATACAAATATTTAATTCCTGGTAACATCAAATGCAGAGCTCATACAGACCCTGAGACCCCCTCTCTGAGTAAGTGGTGGAATGCGTTCAAGGGGTGTATGCTAGATCCCTGGATCAGACTGCAAACCATTTAGAAACAATGAAGCGTTAGCAAACAAAAATAATTTTGAAAACAGTTACAGAAAAGACAAATACAATGGAGAAGCAACTCCTCCTCATCTACCAGAACTATATCAATCTCCATAAGTTCTATTACTTTCTTCACATCCTGAGCTTCCCAGAAATAGAGAAGCCGTCTGACAGTCGTCGTCCTAGACCGACAAGCCTTCAACTGAGAGAGAGGAAGTTGAGAATTGGTCATTATGGTACCTGCTTTTAGAGATAGTTTGTAAGAAAAGATTGATTGCGAGATGACCAAATCTTCGGGGTCCTCACATGCAATGCCGACTATATTTGTATTAGGCTTATGCAGACTGTCAAATTTCTCAATGTTGGCCCACAGATGGATTGATATGGTTTCAAGAAGACCTTTTGAAATAGAGATCAAACAACAAACCTTTGTGATTGAAAATAATAAGAGAAGAATGAGGTCTGGAGACAAGTGGTAGAGACTCTGATGCCGCTAAGAATCAAGTGAGGGCGAGTTGTTAATGGAAGCAACTGCATTTTAGACATGTTCCAATTTTAATGGTCTCAACAACACCTCTCGGCCAATGATCTATCTATTAGGACAAAGAAAGATACCTGATATTGTAGCCACGGTTCTGTTATTTACAGATTAATAGCCATCTTCTTTTGCTAAAAGTTGTGCATACATGTCGCCATAGGCTATAAAATTTTCATCATCATAAGATTACGTTCTTATGTAAAACAACCAAAACATACTGACAAGCGTCTTCTTATGACACCTGTTAATATTGATGATAAATTGCAAAGTGAGTAGAGTTGGAGAGCAGTAGCAATACATAATTAACTAAATTTCATGGGTTTTGATCTTGTGCATCCATAAGTCTAAAAAAAAATATCAAATCTAAAAATTTCTTCTCGAAGAAGTTTGTTTTACCCTAAAGAGAGATCAACTCCATCCAATCAAACGGATTCGCCACAAACTCGATATACTCATCAGGTCATGGTTCATCCCCACCAGCGCGCACAGGAGCGCGTAGCACACAAACTCCCTCTCGATCTCGACGGCGTCCCAGACGATCGACTTCACGCGCTCCTCCTTGAGATTCGTCCTCAGGAGGGTGTAGATCAGGCAGGCGAAACCAGACGATCGACTTCACGCAGTGCAAATCCGTCGTCTCGAGAGATCAACTCGTTGGAGAAGGTCAAACCAGGCATGAGCCCTCGTTTCTTGAGCCAGAAGATCGAGCAGAAGCTACCAGAGAAGAAGATCCCTTCGGAGCAGGCGAAGGCGACGCTCCTCTCCGCGAAGGTCTGAGATCCGTCGATCCACGTCATCGCCCACTGAGCTTTCTTTTGCGAAGCAAGGAACACCTATTTATAGGATCCAATCCATGAAGAATCTGAAGAGATCGAAGGATCTAGTGAAATGAGAAGTCGTGGGGGAAGAATTAACAGAGATTAAATGCTTAGTTTATGGCTAGAGCAAAAATCGTATTGCTTCCATTACTCTGGTTCGACTATGAAGATTATAGAAAACCCAACGAAACCAAAACGCGTGACTTAAACAAACCAATCAGCGCGACGACACGTGGCGAAGAAAGCCCCTATCTCCCTGATGACGTGGACGCATGAGGAGAGACTCAAGCCAACTTTATTGTATAAGATAGTTGAGTTTTTGCTCACTCCTCGGTGCGCCACGTCAGCGTTTCGAAGACCCCACTTTTAAAAAGTGTGAAAAAATGTCAAGTCCTTGGCTCGAACCCGGGTTATTGAGATATAAACACCAACATATATACCAATAAACTAACTAATACTTTGTACATTGATGGCTGAACCTAATATATATTTATGAAGGTCGGAAGCCCTTGCTTCTTCGGCTTCCTCTGAGAGTCGGGCCTACAAGTGTATTATGGGTTTCATTTTTCAATGAGATTCATCACGTTATATTAAAAAAAAAACTCAAGTTTGCAACAATTATGGTTTTCCTATATTGTAAATTGTTGTCGTTTAACATGAGTTGGGGTTCTTTTCATTATTGTTTCAAACAAGTCTGAGTTACAGAGTTGCGCTGTGTGTGTTCGTAATCTATTTTTTTCACCGGTGAACTCTTCATGTCCCCATCTTAAATCGCTTCATCATAAATGTTCCTGATTTGTAGCCCCTCTGTAAACCCTATATATATGATTCTCATCTTTGATGAACCCAATCTGCATCTCCACAAAATTCATTGATTCTTCTTAACTTTAACCATCTTCTAGAAAATGTTTCTCTCTGCCTCTCCAGTTTCTCAAACCGGCGTCCCGGCGTCCGTCACTCAACCTTTGAGTCTCTCCGTCTTGGTCGTAGTAGTCAGAGCATAGCCTCTGGCTTCCTCCGCTTCTGGGATTCCTTGAACTTCAAGAAAGACAAGGAGTTTGTGGGAATCACGGTTCTCTTCCTTGATGAAAAGGTAAATTAATCTTCGATCTATCACACTTATTTAACATAATTATTTTAATCGATTTCCTAATTCTTTGTTGAATAATATTATTTGTAGATTCTGTGATTCATGGGTTTACTCCCGTCGGACGTGCTAATCATTACATGCCATATTTGAAAGAAGGTTCCATTGTGAAAGTCGATCATTTTGAGGTTGCTAGGTGTTCAAGCATGTACATGATAACTGATCATCCATTCCTCATTCGTTTCATCTCACTAACCATTATTGATGAAGTTATCACGGGTGCTCCTGAGATAAATCTCCAGTCAAAATTAGAATGTTCGACAATCGCCAAGTGATTGCGAACACAAACCTAGAAACTGGTAAACATAA
>NC_027752.1:19045966-19054865 GCF_000695525.1 Brassica oleracea var. oleracea
ATTGCATTGACTATGGTTTCTGGGAAGAAAAAGATCTTGCTCCTGAAAAAAGACTGTGACAACCCTATTCTAAGATTTTTGTTTGTGCAGAACAAAAAACCTTGATTTCTTTTCTATTTAGTATAATGATAGTTGTTGACAATCATTAGTCATTTGCCAATATGTTTTTATGCAGCATTTCAGAACTAATTTCTCCATTTCAAGCGGAACAGCAGATGGAAGCTAATTTTTCTGGAAGCTCCTCGACTTCAAGACAGAATCAGAAGATAGATGTTGGTGGGAGGTTGATCAAGGGAATACTTCGGAGATGTGAGACGGTCCAGCCAGACTTCATCTTTTGTACAGCCTGAGCAAAGAGTGGAACCCACAAAACACAAGAGAAGAAAAAACAAAACACGAAATTAACATATTCAGACCTTCTCTCTTGCATGTCTAACATCTGGCGCCGACGAAACTCAACACCCACGGCAGACGAAACTGATGCAAGTAAACCTCTCATCAGTCATGCTTAAAATCAATCTACGTTTTTCAATCTCATAAAGTAAGAAACAATTTTATCTACATGAATCGGGAAATTAGTGCACACATTCCCAACATAGAGAAAAAGAGGAGTTGAAGTCCTAACAGTTTTCTCAGTATCAGACTAAACCACAGATACAAGGTCCAGCTATTTTGAAACCCTAACATTTTAAAGTCATGCTTTTAAAAAAAAATTATATTTGGCCATATATCAGACTTTTTTGTCAACCCCAAATCATCTATAACAAAGTCCAGAAAAAAATATATAAATAAAATAATTTTCTAAATATGTAATTCTAAAAATGTTATAAGTTTTTTTAATATATTAAAATTCTATATTTTTCTAAAAACAATTGGTGAAATAAGAGGAAAATTTTATTTTATTGTTTATTTAAATTTTTAAATTTTTAAATCTAAATTTTTTATCTTTTTCCATGCATTATTTGATTTATATACAAACAACTACCTAAATAAACACTAACAAGTTCCATCACCCTCAACTTTGAACATATGAAATATAAAAATATCAACATATGACTTCGTCGTTCATTCTTATATCAAACTCATCAACCTATGTAATTTCCAAAGTCCCATCCATCACATTATAGACAAAAAAATAAACAAACAATAAAATTTCGTAAACAAAACTATACAATGCACCTGTAATGTAGCCGACTCCGCGCTTGCGCGGAGACTATGCACCTAGTTGGAAAAATTAGTCACTTTGAAATTTTGTTTGTCACAATAAGACTTTTCATATTTTTGGCAATTTTAGACATGTTTTATTCTTCTCTAATGGAAAAAAAAATTAAATTGAATTTTAAAAATGTAAAAAAATATGAAAAGTGTTGGAAACATAAGTATGACAATATATATGTTTAAATTTTTATTTTTAAAAAAATTGTAATCATATTTGGTAATCTACCTAGTTTATATGTCTGATTCTAAGTTTTAAACATAGATATATCAAGGGTATATACCGTAAACTACCATTTCTTGTATATTCTAGCAAAGATAGAATCGGTTACGTTATAATCAAGAAAGATGTCTTCGGTATATCTACAGCTTGATAACGATATATAGCCACAACTCAATGATATAGGTCAGTTATATTACGTGACATAACTTGTTCTGCCTTTTACCTTATATGACGCCTACAGGAAGAATACATCTCTCACCAACTATACGGTGTTCTGCTTAGGTTGTGTACATATTCTAGGCAAATCGTGAAAATATGTAAACTTCCATATTCGGTTAAAGAAGTTTCCTAAATCTAAACTAAATCTACCCTAAATTTCTCAAAAAATATTTGAGAATATTTTCTCCACGTTATTCTCCTCCTCCTCCCACGATCTTTTTTTCTTTGTTTGTGTTTCTCTCAAATTCGGTATATGGATATCTCGTTGCAGTAACAAGTGGAGTTTCATGGTTGACCAAGAAAGAAAGGTGTGGTTCATTCGTGATGTAGTTGTTGTGGCTAGTGGAGCTTCGTGGTTGACATATAAAAGCGTTCATAGAATTACAAACTTGAGTTCTTAAGAAGCTTTTTAATCAAGCTGAAAAAACTTGAAGTTTCAGTTGAACAAAACCATTTCATGTACATTGAGAATTACTTGCTCATTTTTGTGACGGTTACAAAAATTGGATCATGAACAAGGAACGAAAGCTTACAAGATACAACTAATTGATTACTTGGTAACATTTTGTATGTTCGGGAAATAATGATGATAATATGGATCAGGACAAAAAAAAGAGAGTGAAGAAACGTGCATTTGGAAGGCAAAGATGTTGGTGCACAAAAGAATAAAATGGAAGGCAAAGCTGTTTTAGAGGTCTTGCTGGTACAATAGATCGCTCAAGTAAGATCATGTTTCACTCCAAGACGATGTACTGCAGCATCTCTTGTGATGAAATTGAAACTTGCTCTGCTGGCCTGAACTGCTCCTGTTGTAACTTCTTCACCTCACTCTGAAACATAACTTCTTCTGGAACTGTTCCGTCAATCGAGTTTGTCTGCAGCAAACAAGAGAGAAAAATGTTATACTAATTTTTGTATGTAAAGAGAAGAAAAAAGATTGTTTGGAATGCTACTAACCTTGTCAAGTACCGCATATGAACAACTAAGAAGATCCCCTGCACTGTCTTATTTAATATCAGAAACAGTGATGTCAGACGTTGGATCATTAATGAGTATCATATTTTTAACCATGGAGGACCACAAAGTCTCCCGCGCTCATGGTTCTGTATCTTTGAAATTCTTGAAAAGAAACATACACCATCCATAAACCGATCCAACTAGTTTCTGATAAACTTCAATACCTTGAGGATATTTTCCGCGGAAACGTTTTCACCAAGACTTGAACCAAAACACTGACAAGCAAAGAAAAGAATACAACTTGATTCATTGAGAAATATCAGAATCAAATTGACAAACTCAACAAAAAGTGTATCACTAATGTACAAATCATTGATACTGAAACACTTAAACCATACCGAGCATAATATATTGCTCTAGAGCTTCTGTAGAAACTTTGTAGCGGATGCAAACATGGCAAATTCTGATCAGATTTGCTAGACAGTTTACTGCATAAATATATTCTATATTCTAAGCATAAATATAGAATAGAGACAGACGGATTTAACCGTTCGAATAAGAAGAACAAATCGCCATTGAAGAGAGGAAGAAGCTCTTGGCGGAGAAGACGCTAGAAGAGAATAATAAATTTTAGGTTAATTGTGTTCCCTTTTTTCTATTTTACATTATATATTTTAATTAAGTTAAAATTTGATTAATCTAACGGTATAATCGTATTAATAATAATTAAAATCTTAAAACAACAAAAATCTTAGATAAAATTTTATTGAGACAAATAGGAGTTGAAAGTGTCATTTTTTGCCAATTTTTCCTCATATGAACCTCTCAGGTTTTTTTTTTAAATTCATAGTACCATTTTTCATGTTTATACTAACCATTTTTACTATTATTTTTAATGAAAAAAACAGTTATACCCCTAAGATTAACTAATATAGACTTAGGGTTTAGGGGTTAGAGTTGAGGGGTGGAGTAGAGTTTTTGGAATGTAAAATTTAGAATTCTAATAAATATATAAATAAATACTTTAAAAAAAATTTAAAAATAGTTTCAAACATAGTTTCAAAAAAAATAGTTTAAAATTTAAAAATAGTTTAAAAATTTTAAAAATAGTTTCAAACATAATTTAAAAATAGTTTCAATACAAAAAATTTAAAAATAGTCTCAAATAGATTATTTTAAGTTTTGTCACAAAAATAGATCTCAAAAGCTAAAATGACCAAAATAGCATTTTTTATTTTGAAAATTTTAAATTTATTTTAATTTTTAAAATTTGAAATCCTATCCCCAAAACCCCACTCCTCAACTTTAAACCCTAAACCCTAAATTCTAAACCCTAACCTTAAACCCTAAACCCTAAACCCTAAACCTCAACCCTTAACTCTAAACCCTAATGTCTAGATTAATTAACTCTAGGAGTATAAGTGTATATTTACTTCTTTTGATAAAACATTTAAGTCTATTTTGGTCATTTTATTTTTAAGGTCTATTTTTGTGACAAAAACATTTTAGGTCTATCCTAGAGAATTGCCCTTTTTTATTTTCAAAAAGAAAATTTGAAAAAAAAAATTATAAAAAAAATTTCGAATTTGAAAAGGTATAATTCGAAAATATATATATAAATTTTATTTTTTTTATTTTTTATTTAAATAATTGTTTATTATATATATATTGAACAAGGGTATAAGAGTCTTTTGCCACTTAACGAAGAATGTATTTTTGAAAATGTACTTTTAGTGGTTGTAAAGATAAAAAGTGGTACCATGAAAGTGGTAAACATGGAATTTCCCAAAAAAAAAGGTTTCGGTTTTGGTTTGATTCTTTCTAATTTTGATTCAATTCTGAAAGAAGTATTGAAAACTGGCTAACATTTTTAAAAAATTTCAAATCATGTTAAGGTCCGATATAGTTATGGTTTTCAGATAATTTTAGATGATTTTAAATCAATTAAATGAAAATATCGGATGATACAGGTTTTTAAATAAAATATTAGATAATTATATGGATCAGATTAAAATATTATATAATTTGAATAATTTCACATAGTTCAGTTTCATGTAATTCAAATATTTTATCATATCATATATCAGCAGATCTAATTTCAATTTATAATTTATATTTGATATGTAATTATTTTAAAATTGAATATATTAACTAGGGCAATTCTCCTAAATAGACAATTTTCAATTTTTTGTCACAAAAATAGATTTTAAAGAGAAAAATGACCAAAATGTTTCATTTAGTAGGTAAAAAGATTTTATTATCCTAGATATATATATATATATAAATATAAATAAAATAAAAAAAATATATAGTTTCAGATTATTTGTTTTCAATTTCGAATTTTTTTATAATTTTGTTTTTTGATTTTTTTTAATTTTCTTCTTCTAATTTTCTTTTTGTAATTCGAAATACTTTTTGAAACTATTTTTCAAATTTTTATTTTTAAATTTTTAATATTTATTTTTTATTTTATAAAATTTAAAATTTAATCTCAAATCTTCATCAATTAACTCTAAATCCTAAAGTTTGGATTAGTTAACCTAGAAGTATAAGTGTATATTTATTTCTTTAATAAAACATTTTGGTCATTTTGATTCTTAGAATCTATACTTGTGACAAAAATCTTTTTTTAGTGCTATCTTAGTGTATTTCTCTATTAACTATATATAAATTATATTTCAAGTATTCAGGGAAATTTGATGGTTTGGGTTTAATTTAGTTTCAACGTTTTGGATATAGGAAAACAAAAATTATTTGAATTCTTATGAGTTCAAAACTAATTTTTATTCGGTTCGTTTCTTTGAATTTCAGATAAAATACTAAGGCTTAATTACTATAGTGGACTGTTATAGTTAATCTTTTTGTGCTATGAAGGGACAATATGACCTAAATAAATTCAAAACTACTACTTGTAAGAAATAAAACAATTGAAGTGATTATTGTGAAAAACTGAAATCATATGTATATGTCTGCGTCTATAATTTTTATTTTATTGAATGAAAAATAAGAGGTTGATTGTTTGTGGTTTTTGCTTTAGTTTTTGGTTTTTGTTTTTGCAAAAACTATTTTTCATCCAATCAAGTTTTAGTTTTTAGTTTTTGTAGAAACCATTTGATTTGCCAATCAAGATTTCTAATAAATAGATTTTCTAAAATTTAGGAAAACTAGTTTTTTGAAAAATTTAACCAATTTATGAAGAAACACCAAAAACCAACTTTTGTAAGCTTTTGAAAGGGAAAACGAATTTTGATTTTTCTTGGTAGAAACTACAACATTTAATTAATTAATAATTAATAAATAATATTTTCATACATAAATAATCATACAACTTTTGGTACATTAGCAATTATTTAAACAATAATGTGATATAATTTATTTGTGCTTCATATCTGTAAAATAAATTTATAAATTTTATAAATAATATTAATTAATTTTAAAAATTAGTTATTAATTTCTATATATAAAATAATTGAATAATTTTAATAATTACTAGTCACATTAAAAATAACTAAAATTATAAGAACATAATATGGTTTATTAATACGGTATATTGTATTAGTCATGAAAATTAAAAATAGCCATTCAAATTTAAGAAAATATAAATAATTTATATGAGAAAATTTATAAATAGTTTCAAAATTTTAAATATTTATATTTTTGTATAATTTATTATATTTATATAAGAAAAACTATTGCTATTTAAGTTTTTAAAATTAAAAATAATTTATATAAGAAAAATTTCTAAGTAGTTTCAAACTTTTAAATATTTTTTATTTTTTGCAATTTATATAAATTTTATGATAAATATTTTATTATAATATATTTTTTTATAAACTATAATAATTAAAATATGTTATTATATTTTATTTTAAAATAATTATCACAATATTTTGATAATGTTAATTGTAAATATAAATATTTATTTATATTTTATTGTATTATTTTAAAGTAATGTATTAATTAATTTTTGAAAAATAAAAAAAAAAATACAGCAAAACCAAAAACCAAAATCTAAATCTAAAAACCAAAAACCAAAAACCAAAAACCAAAAACCAAAAACAAAAAACCAAAAACCAAAAACCAAAACCTAAAAACCAAAAACTAAAATCTAAAAACCAAAAACTTAAGCTAAAAACTACTGAAACAGTCATCACCTAAGAGTATTACACTCTATGTTATTGATAATTCATGGTGCATGGATTGTTTTTATTTTATAGAATGAAAATTAAGAGTATTCCATAGTAGTTCTCAAAAACAAAACTAAGAGTTATTTAAACTGAAACTGTTATTTAGGTGATGATTATTTACATGGTTTTTGCATTTTAGTTTTTGCCTTTTAGATTTTGGTTTTTAGATTTTAGATTCTGGTTTTTGAATTTTGATTTTGGTGTAGATTTTAGTTTTTCAAAAAAACTTGAATGATGGTTCTAGATTTTGATTTTTGGTTTTTAAATTTTTTAAAAAATTATTTTTTGTATATATTGGATTCTAAAGTTTGGTAAGTAATTTATTTAATTTTAAAGTTATTTATTATTTTTAAGAACTTCACTTATAAGTTAATTTTCTTTTAAACAAACTTAAAATTACTAAAATAAATATCATTTTAAATAAATAATACCAATAGAACTCTTAACAAATATGCAAAATTTATATAAACTAATTTTAAATAAATAATTTTATTTTATTGACAAGTTTTTTAAAATGTTCTTATATAATATTTGCATATTAAATCTGTTAAACAAATTATTTTTACTTAACCTGATTGTCTATATTTTAGAGAATTCATTCTTGAAAATTTTGATTGGATGGTTATTTTAAATTTTAGTTCTTAACTAATAAAAATAAGGAGATTTGCTAAAAATGACTCAAAACTTGATTTTGAATACAAAAGTGTACCCCAAATTCAATCAAAATGAAAAGTAACCCAAAAGCCTAGTGAAATTACAACAGCCCCCTTATTAACAAACAAAAAACATGTATTCAATTTTACCGTTATAACCCTCTGTTAGATGAAGTCTTCTCTATGATGACTTCTTTGTAAGTCTTCTCGTTCAGTAGATCTTAAAAATAATTTTATAAAAAATATTTTGATGGGTAAAAAATAAAATCATGTAATAATAAACATTTCTCAATGATGTAAATTTAGTTCATCTGAAATTGAATTATTTTCAACATAGATGAGTTAATGTATATTGGCTCATGAGTCATTGGTTTAGGGTTTGGTAACATATGTTATAGTATTGTATGTATTTTTAGGGTTAGATTCTGAAATTTTACCTTCATTTTTTTTCTTTTTCAAATTGACTCATATATGTTTAGTAACTATCTAATTACTTGATTTAAACATATTTTAAGTTTTTTTTTAAGTTTAAGAAAGTGTTTTTTGCATAGTTAATTGATTTTAGGGTTTCGAAGACTCACAGAAGACTTAAAAAAAAGTCTTCAGACACATCCCGCCTAAATTTTAGTAGAATTTATGGTTTACGCCTAAATTTTGGAATAATTTAGGTTTCCGCCTAAATGAAAGTCTTCCATAAGTATTCCAGGAGTTTTCCAGAGAAAGTCTTCTCATGGATTAGATCTTAAAAATAATTTAATATTTTATAAAAAATATTTTCATGGGTTAAAATTTGAAATCATGTAATAATAAATATTTTTCAATGATGTAAATTTAGTTTATCTGAAATAGAATTATTTTCAACATAGATGAGTGAATGTAGATTGGTTCATGAGTCATTGGTTTAGAGTTTAGTAACATATGTTATAGTATTGTTGTATCTTTAAGGTTAGATTTGAAATCTTATCTTCATTTTTTTCCTTTTTCAAATTGACTTATATATGTTTATTAACTATCTAATAATTTGATTTAAACAATTTCTAAGTTTTTTTAAGTTTAAAAAGTATTTTTGCATAGTTATTTGATTTTAAGGTCTAGAAGACTCAGAGAAAACTTAAAAAGAAGTCTTCCGACACATCCCGCCTAAATTTAAGTAAAATTTAGGGTTCCCGCCTAAATTTTGTAATAATTTAGGTTTTCCGCCTAAATCAAAGTCTTCCATAAGTCTTCCATGAGTCTTACATAAGTCTTATTTGAGTCTTCCATAAGTCTTCCAGAAGTCTTCTGGGTCGAAAATATTTAACCTAATTGGAATTTATGTCTCCATATATAATGAAAATTTACACATTCTCTTTTTTTCTCTCAAATGACTACAACAAAAATGTTATGTTTTTCACTCTAAAACTCTCCAAACTCTCTCTAATCTCTTTGAACATCAAAACACCAAA
>NC_027752.1:19055054-19060552 GCF_000695525.1 Brassica oleracea var. oleracea
AGTTTTTCTCTGTTTTGAAGTCATTTGAATGTTTTTGAATTTGCAGGTTTTTCCAGATCTGAGAGACTTTGAAAAACTTCTCAGAAGACTCCCAGAAGACTCTCGGAAGACTTCTCAGAAGCCTTCTTAGAAAGTCTTCTAATGCATTTTATAATAGAAGACTTCCCACGAAGTCTTCAGGAAGTTTTCCGAAGTCTTCTGTCTAAAGTGGTATAAATTTTGGATATGTATTTTGTGTGTTTTATATATTAGATTCTAAAAAATTATAGATCCAACCTAATGTTGCCTGTTTTGTTTATTATCTAAAAATTTATTTTTGAAGTCTTCTCTATTTTGAAGTCATTTGAATGCTTTTGAATATGCAGATTTTTCAGATCTGAGACAGATTTTGGAAGACTTCTGGGATAATTCTTGGAAGACTCTATGAAGACTCTCGAAAGACTCTCGGAAGACTCTCGGAAGACTTCTTGGAAAATCTTCTAATGTATTTTATGCTAGAAGACTTCCCACGAAGTCTTCAGAAAGTCTTCCAAAGGCTTCTGCCCAAAGTGGTACAAAGAGATGATGTGAAGTGGAGTCCAAGCTTATCTATGTTGAGGAATAATATCTAGATGTGTAATAATTTTGTTTATGATTTTTTTATGATTTGTATGTGTAATATTTTAGTTGTGAATTATTTTGTAAACTTTAAGAGATGTTAATCAAAAGAATGATAAATATGTTCATGTTTTGCCAAAAGTACTTGACTTCATTAAAGTTATTGATGCAACATACCAAAAAATATTTTAACCATTCTACCCACTAGACTTCTCTGTTTAGCTAGAAACATTATTAAACATCAATGTTTGTAACTTCATAATTATCACCAACTAAATAATGAATTCGACTCAGTAGTCGCAATATTGACTAATAAACATGAATTAGCAAGAAGATATTAAAAATTCATTTTAATTTTGGATAAATTTGAATTTTAATAAAGATTTACGTAGAAAACTTCTTTTGAAGTCATCCACGGAAGACTTCAAAAGATGTCTACTCTGTGAAAAATGACCTAAATAGAAGACTTCTTTTGAAGTCTACTCTACAGAAGACATCTTCGTAAGTCTTCCTTTTAAAATATTGGCTTACTTTTGAAATTGAAATTTTTTCGAAATTCCCAGAGAAGACTTCTTTACTTTTGAATTTGACCGAAGTTAGTCAGAATTTTGACTTTTTGTAGAAGACTTCTAGGGAAGTCTACCTGAAGAATACTTCAAAATAAGTCTTCTCTATGTCTTCCGGAAGTCTTCTCAATGTCGCAAGATGTCTGCTGGGTTACTTTTGCAATTGACTATATTTGTCTTTTCGAGAGAAGACTTCTTTAGAAGTCTTCCATCGAATGACTTCTCTAGAAGTCTTCTCTCGCGGACAAAGGTTTGACCAAAACCCATAATTAAACTCGAGAAGACTTCTAAAGAAGAAGTCTTCTCATTGATATTAAATGTTTTACTATTATTTTCAATTGCAAAAGTAACCCACACAGACATCTTCCGGCATTGAGAAGACTTAGGGAAGACTTTCAGAAGACTTCTGTATAAGTTTTCTCTAGGAAGAAGTCTTCTACAAAAAGTCAAATTTCTGACCAACTTCAGTCAAATTTAAAAGTAACCTGTTTATCCGAGAAGACTTCTAAAGAAGTCTCCTCTGGAAATTTCGAAAAAAAATTTGTTTACAAAGGAAAGTTAGAAGACTTCTAGAGTAGTCTTCTATTAAAAACACACAAAATGTCAATTGCAAAACTAACCTATGCATTGACCAGAAGACTTCTAAAGAAATCTTCTCGATTTAGAAGTCTTCTTCGTCGTACAGATCTGAGAAATAAAATGTAGTTCGCGATTTCATACCTTGAACTCGTGAGATGACTTGCGTGGTTTCTCCAATCACCCAGAACTTCACCACAACAGCTACCTACTCGTTAATCACTAAGAATTGTGAGCTTATGAACCTTAGATAGTTTGTAATCAAAATCTTCAGTTTTTTTGATGAATTTTGAGAGAAAGTGTAAGATATGTGGTTTGTGTGGATAGGAAATGAGAAAGGATGAGAAAAAATCGAAACTTTAGGGAATTAACTCTCTCAATTTGGTAGTTCATGGTGGTTGAGGTATTGATGTCAATGGCAAACTTGTAAATATTTGGTGAAGATAAGGATGGTAAGGTAAAAGCCTTATTTCCGAAAAAAAAGTAATGGCATTTTCGTGAATAACTAGAACTTCTAGGGTGAATAGGACAAAACAAAGTTTTTAAAAAAGCATAGGTTATTTTTGTGTTTGACTTGAATTTTTGAGTCATTTTTGAAAGAACCCCATAAAATATTAATAAAAAATCATTATTTTGAAAATAGTAAAAAATGTATTATATTGGTTCGATCTTATTGTTATAGGCATGAAAGAGTAAAATGATGAAAACTAATTTCCCTAATTAATACCAAAATTTATAAACATCAATATATAACTATTATTTTAATATTTAACTTTTAATTAATAAATTTGATTTTATTAATAAATTAAAATCCTTATGAGTTATTTTGTAGTTCACTATAGTAAGGAAATTATTTTTTTATAAAGATGAATTTATTATTAGTCATTCACATACTGTACTAGCTTTAGTAAATTTAATCTTAGTTTTGATTAGCATTGATACGATATTGATGCTTACGTATATATTATTTATTTTAAATTAACCAAATTTCAAATTTATTTTATCCAAATATTCTGTGAATAGTAGACACTGGTATAATAAATAATGGTAACAATACTAGAAAAATACAAGGCTCATTATTATCTAATAATAATATTTGTAATAAAATGAAAAATAATCAACGTAAATCACTACTAGTTATATTTGAAAAAATAGAAAAACACAGATTTTGGTTTTTGTTTAGAAAATGGTAGTTATTTTATAAACTAGTTTTCATAACGTACAGAAAATCAATTTCTCGCAAATTTTGATTAGCTAAAAAGTAGTTTCTGGAAAAACAAAAAACAAAAATTAGTTGAAAAGCTGGAAACAATCAACTCTTAGCGTCTCTTGGTTCATGTTCCCTGTTCCATAAAAATGCTACTTTTTCATTGCTCTGTTTTTTCACTGTCTCTGTTCTGTTTTAAAATTAACAGTTTTCAATATCTCGTGCTGCTCTGCTCCTTAGCAGATGTAGGCTTTAGTTTGTAGTATTTTTTCTTTTGTTACATTTAAAAAACTATTATTTATGACCCCCATCCTGATATATATATATATATATATATATATATATATATATATATATAAAATGCCTAAAGCACAGAAATTTAATAAAATGTTTTATTCTTGAAATAATATGAACAGTTTATTTTAATTCATGTTTGAACTTTGAAGTCATTGTACTGTCATAGAAGAATTTTTTTCAAAAAGAATATCTAATTATAAAAAATACAACTAAAGTTTATGAATTCTTACATAAGTGTAGAGTTAAACTATAGGTATACACAAGGTTCTTGCATTTCAACCCTTCCAATCACATCTAGAAACGTTACCAAAAAAAGGAAAAATTGTTGTTGGTTTCGTTTTCTTTTGTCTTTCGGATACTGTGGTCTCATGTGATAAAGCATATAGAGAGAGGTCAAAAGAATCAAAACAAATAAGATATGCTAAGATTGTTTTTTTTCTTGATATCCCCTATATATTAATTGAGAATCATTTGAAAAAATGTAATCTCAATTTTATATTAATTAAAAAAAATTCCTTATTTACGTGGCACATCTAAATGCTTTCTAAATCTTTTTTCTAAAAATTCTAAAGCACATAATATAAACTATAGTTTAATCTAACATTGTCCCGTTTTTCCATAATTATATAACACTAGAAAACATTATATTAACCTAAAATATAAGAAGTGTATATTCATTCCTTAAATAAAAGCTACATAATTACCTAATATGATTTGCATATATATGACAATTAATGATTATGAATAATAAAGATTTGATAACAAGTTTTGCATCATTCTTCATTTTTGTTTAATTTTATATTATTAAAAAATTAAACAATCACATTAACCATATAATAAAAAAAATAGATTTTTTCTTATATGTTATATTTTAAATTTTTTTAAATGACTTTAAATTACAAAAATGAGGAAACCTTATATGTTATATATTTTTTTAAAACGACTTTAAAATACAAAAATGAGGATACCTTATATGTTATATTTTTCTTATATGTTATATTTTTTCTTATATGTTATATTTTGAATTTTTTAAAATGACTTTAAATTACAAAAATGAAAGTTTTCCTTAAGTATACGACTAAAAACATTAAAATGACATGTATCAATTCGATGGTTGATTTGAAAGCTTTCAAAACCATATGGAAGATAAAAGTCAAAATCATATAGAATAAATTTGCGAACTATAAATTAATAAGAATGAGTTTGCCAAATATTCAAATTTTTAGAGGAGAAGACAATGGCAACGATGAAACAACAATTGGTTGTGGTGGCACTCATTTGAAAGGTGGAATAATGATAGGGTCAGGTTTAAACCCGATTAACTAACTGCAAATGCACAGTGAAGTACGTAGTAGTAATACGGGATCGAATCATCAAGGACCGATAACCACATATATAGTAGCATAAGAGTTACTAGCTAAAGCGATAAAATAAATTGTTTATCTGGTTTACAGTTTCTTAATTCAATAAAGCAAGAATAAGAGGCAATTAAACGAGTTTGTAAACAATTAAAACAAGCATTAGACAAAGGAATTCTCATTGATCTCTCTTCAGTAATGATCACGCAACAAGCATACATGGAAACAAGGTACATTAATGTCTCAAACTCAAATCACAATATTAGAATTGACCTACTTCTGTTGCGCTAACACCCTATGCTCAAACCCTAAATAGTAGCTTCCACTATATCTCAGATTTTTAAACAAGCTTTAGGTTCAAGTTTGATCAGTTCACAAGGTGCAGTAATATCAACTTCCGTTGGTTACATAAGCCTTGCTCATCTACTGATATTTCAGAAATTCAAGAAACATTTTCGGTGCGATGAAATTCCTAGAATAAGAGGCTAGGTGATCATACAAGTCTCAGCTTTAAGAAAATCAGTAGACAAAGATCCAAAATCAGAAAATTCCTAGTCTAACAGTTTGTAGGTTAATACATCGAGAATCCCTTAACCCAACTAAGAGACGACTCACTCATAATGATACAATAACAAAATGAAATCAGCAAAGAAAATATCATGAAATTGTATTGAAAATAAGAAGGGGTTAAGAAGAACTTCTCCAAATAAGTACAAGAAGAATCCTCATCCAAAAGTCTACAAAATGATCTAATGGTGTTACAAATCTTTGAAGTATCACCCTAGAACTCTTTCTGTCCATCAAGAACAAGAACAAGTGAAAAGATACAGAATAATACACGAGTTTTTAGGTTTTTAGGTCCTCAAAATGCGTCTTTTTCGTATTTGGAATGTTTAC
>NC_027752.1:19060623-19083804 GCF_000695525.1 Brassica oleracea var. oleracea
CCCCCCATGTCAGATTCGCCACGATTGGGAGTTCTGTAGGTGACGGATCGGCGCTCCATGTCAGATTGTCAAGGATCAGGCGTTTCCTAGGAGACGGTTTGGGTGCTCTATGACACAGTTCCACCATAGTTTAACTAGTGGCCCATTTCGCTTCAAAATCCTCTCCAAATATTTTATTTTCCAACAAGAAAATCTGTAACCTGTAATATAACTGAAGTACAATAAAATACGCCATGAAGACCAAAATATCTTAAAAATCTATCATTCTTTCCCAAAACCGAGTTTAAAACCGATAAAAACACAACACATCAAATAACAACAAACATAATAAATATTGTGTTAAATCTTAATGAATATAACATTATATTTTGAGAAATTATTTACACATGAAACTATAAGTACATTGAACATGATAAAAAATAGTTTTATAAACGGTATAAACTGATAACGAATTACAAACAAATGTTATAAAAATTAATAATTTGGAACAATGTATATAAATGAAAATATATATACACTCGAACATGTAAAATATTATAGCACAAATTACTGATATTATCAAATGATGTAGAAATACTATACTACAAATGTCTCAAATTAGCAAATAGTATATTGCCTAAAATTTACACTTACTCATATTCCTTAATTTTTAATGGATTATGACCATGTTATAAGTCTTGTTTTAGAGTCTATATGACGTGTTTCGAGTCTGTTCTAGAGTTTGTGCAGGTTCATGTACGTCTTTTGGAGGTTAGGAGCTATTTTGAGCTTTGAGAGTTCAAATGCTGGAAAGAACAAGTCTGATTTCGGATATGGAGTTGGTGTCGGTCGACACTCGTAGAGATCAAACAAACTGACGAGTTTTAATGTTTTTTTCAAGAATTACACTTTGGCCCAAAAGTTTCCCTATTTGTAAAAAGATCCATGACCGTGTTTTACCCTATGTTTACTATTTTCCAGCCATTGTTTTGGCTGCACTAACTTTTTTGCATAGAGAAATTTTGAGAGAGCTTTGGAGAGAAGATTCATAACTCTTTCAAATATTCAATTGGAACTCCAATATTTATATCTATCATCTTTTTATGCAGTTTATTCAGACTTTGAATATGTTTTCTTTGATCATGTATGAGTAAACACCTTGTTAGATTTAAGGATTTTTTATGGTTCATGAATAACGGTTAATTGATAGAACTGCTAGGGTAATCTGATTATATTATTCACATGATAGCTATTTATGGATGTTACTATGTAAGTGGCTAGAAATTTGATCTTAAGATATTTGGTAGACACGAAAATGTTATTAATTACATGAATTGAATCCTGTTGAGCTAAATACTCATTCACAACAAGAGTTGGTCTAGGAATTTAGCAAACATATCGAATTGGTGTTTAATGCTTGTCTGATTAATTAAATTCACAACAAGAGTTGGTTTTTAATAGGATATAGACATCTGACAGTTTCTGTAGAGAGAGAGGGAGAGCTGGTAAACTTACCATTGAATGCAAGTTCTATGATTGTTCTTAATAAAACTTATAGCATATTGATTTCCGTTATGATTGCATGTTTGAAATCTTTGGGTCTAGTGCTTTTCCTTATTGTTTCAAAAACCATTGATCTTATGTTCTCTATTATTTCTTGCTATTAATTGCTTTCTATTATTCAGTCTAGCTTAATCCACAACCATAAGTTTATTGTGTGATCTGTGGATTCGACCACTAAATGTTACAGTGAACCTCTTATTTGAGAGAGTAGCTTAAATGTTAATTTGAACATATTAAATTTGGTGCCTTTGCTGGGAGTTTGATTCCCCATTAGACTAGATGTAGGATTTCGTCTAAGTTTTCTTTTAAAAGTTACTTTAAATCAAACTATTGAAATAAATATTATTTCAATTTTTATAAAAGTGAACTCGAAAAATAAAAATGAAACCAACCTTAAGAGATGCCCTAATAGCATCTCCAACCATGACATTAAATTTGGTGTTAAAATTACATCAAATTTGGTGTTGAAATTAAACCAAATTTTGTGTGCTTGGTGCATTTATTCATCATTGTAGGTACCATTATTCATCTTTACCACCACTAAAGAGAAATTTTCAAAAATACATTTTTCATTAAGAGGAAAAAAACTCTTATACCCTTGTTCTTTATATATAAAATAAATAATTATTTAAACAAATAAAAAAATAAAATATATTTTTTTATGTTTTCGAATTATACTTTTTCAAATTCAAACTTTTTTATAAAAAAAAAAGTTTTTGAATCTTTTTTGAATTTTTTTTTGAAATTTTCTTTTGAAATTCGAAAATTATTTTTGAAACTATTATTTTTAATTTTTTTAAGGATTTATTTTTATATTTATTAGAATCCAGAAATCCACATTCCAAAAACTCTACCTCCACCCCTCAACACTAAACGCTAAGTCTAGATTAGTTAACCCTAGAGTTATAAATGTTTTTTCTCTCTTTAAAAGTAAGGGTAAAAATGGTTATAGTAAACATGACAAGCGGTATTATGAATGTTGTATTTTTAGCAATTTCTCAACTTTGTTTGTCATCGCATTATTACTTTTTATTTATGGTTTTCAGTTTTATTTATTTTTATAATTTTCTTATTTATAATTGATAAATAATTAATTTATCATATTTAGATATTATGTTTGTTAAATTTTTGTAATTTTATATTTATAAAATTTATTTACATTTATATTTTTCATTTAACAATATTATACTTTATGTATTTTTGTATATAAAATATTATATTAAAAATTACAAACTATTAATTATGAAAAGCACATAACAAAATAATATATTTATTTTATGTTTGAGTGTTTATTTCAAATTAAATATTAATTTAATCTTATCCAGCTTATATTATTAATTTCTAAATATTATAAAACACTAATTAAAATTTATTATTGTTAAAATTAAAAAATAAAATATCTATGATATTTTATATTTTACAATATAAAGTAAATGATAATAATCATTTAGTGATTTCTTAGTTGAAAATAAAATAAAAAATATTTTAATTATATAATATAAAATAAAAACAATAAATTATATTTGTGTTTAGTTACAAATTTTAACTAATTAATAATAATAATTGAACTATATTAAATAATAATGACAATATTTATGAAACACAATAAATATGTATATTAAATATTTGGTGTGATGGTGTAATCTTTGGGGAAATTTAATGTTTACCACTTTCATGGTACTATTTTTCATTTTTACCACCACTAAAGGGATATTTTTAAAAATACCTTCTTCAGTAAGTGGCAAAAGACTTGTATACCCTTGTTATTTATATATATAATAAATCATTATTTAAACAAATAAAAAAATATTTTTTTTATGTTTTCAAATTATTCTTTTTCAAATTCGAACTTTTTTATAAATTTTGTTTTTTTTGAATTTGTTTTTAATTTGTTTTTATTTTTTTTTTAATTTTATTTTTGAAAATCGAAATTTATGTTTGAAACTATTTTTTTAATTTTTTTTTATATTTTCTAAGTATCTATTTATATATTTATTAGAATCTTAAATTTCATATTCCAAAAACTCTACCACACCCCTCAACTCTAAACCCTAAGTCTAGATTAGTTAACCCTAGGATATAAGTGTCTTATACTCTTCATTAAAAGTGAGGGTAAAAATGATTAGTGTAAACATGAAAATTGATACTATGAATGTGATATTTGTGGCAATTTCCCATAATTTTTAGTGTCCCATTGGAGTTAAAATTACACCAAATTAGTGTTTTGGTGTCGCATTGTAGTTGGTCTAAGTCCATAATTCTTTTTGTTTTGGTAAGAAAAATGTGATTTCGCCTATATATCGGAACTGAAGTAATATACAGTAAACACTCTATAAATTAATACTCGATAAATTAATAAAAACGTCAAATTAATAACTTTTTCTGGTCCCGAATTGAGTCGGTTTAAAATATGATACAAATCGATAAAATAATAAGATAATATTTTTTTAAGAAAATCATATGTAAATATATAGTCATATTAAAATCATAAATTAATAATATATGTATGTATAAGGTTTATATAAGTATAAATAAAATATTGTATTATTTTTTATTCACAATGAAGTTCAACTCTATTTTGATAATATTTAGTAAAATTATATCTAAAATACATTTAAATTTTATACATATTTCGTATACACCAAACAATATAACAAAAACAATAGAAAGTCAAATTTTTTAAATTTAATTAATATATATACGAAAAATATCAACTACATGTCCTTATTTTATAACAAAAACAATTCTAAAAATAGAAAAAACTAATTTTTTTTTTGTAAATTAATAATTCTATGAATTAATAAAATTTCATAGTCCTATAATTATTAATTTATAGAGTGTTTACTGTAAATAGTATTTCCTAACGAGAATTAAACTCCAATTGTGATATGTCAACTAGGCATATTTTTATCACTAAACCAATATTTTATTCCATATACACAAAAAAAAATAATAATTAAAAACTGACATATCTTTCGAGTTTCAGCTAAAGTAAATTTGTTCCATAAGTCTCTTCAATTTTCTTTTCCATATACAAAAAAGAAAATAAAATAATTTAAAGCAGACATATCTTTCAAGTTTCATCTAAAGAAAAAATGTTTTTCAGCTCAATATATTGAAATATATTGTGAAAAATAGAGAAATATCTTGCAAATTTGAAAATAAAAACTACATATTAATAAATTATTTTAAAAAAGTAGGAACATTACACAATATGTCCGAGTGTAATAGGTGGATAACAAATGCCATAATAATAATAATCTGACTAACTGTAAAAAGGATCATTTGTCAAATAAATGTAGATCTTTCCGAAAGTATATATTCCCTTCAATATTCGACTGAAATAGTGGATAATCAATAAAAACTAAATAAAAATTAAAAAATAAAAGTAAAAAAAAATCCGAGAAACCCTAAAACCCTTGCACGTCTTCACTCTCTCCACTGCAGAAGCCGACACCAACCAACGAAAAGCAGGCAGAGAGGAGAAGAAGAAAGCGAAAATGAGCAGCAACCATTGCTTACACCTCTCCCACAATCACTCTTCCATCTTCACCTCCTCCAAGCTCTCCAACCCCAGACTCTTCTCCCGCGCCGCCATCAATTACAGAGCAAAACCGAGACTTAGCTCTCCGTCCTCCACCTTCCTCCTCCCATGCCTGAATCGAAAAGGCTCCGTCGTCACCCGGGTCCTCAACTCAGCCAATCCCGACGAAAAGGCCAAACCTTTCTCACCTGAGATCGTCGGGAAGCGAACCGATCTGAAGAAAATCATGATCCTCGGCGCTGGCCCGATCGTAATCGGACAAGCCTGCGAGTTCGATTACTCGGGAACCCAAGCTTGCAAAGCCCTAAGAGAAGAGGGGTACGAGGTCATCCTCATCAACTCCAATCCCGCCACCATCATGACCGACCCGGAAACAGCTAACCGCACTTACATCGCTCCGATGACCCCCGACCTCGTCGAGCAGGTCATCGCCAAGGAGAGGCCCGACGCTCTCTTACCAACCATGGGCGGACAGACAGCGTTAAACCTCGCGGTTGCTTTAGCAGAGAGCGGGGCCTTGGAGAGATACGGCGTCGAGCTGATCGGAGCCAAGCTTGAAGCCATCAAGAAGGCGGAGGATCGCGAGCTGTTCAAGGAGGCGATGAAGAGCATCGGGCTAAAGACTCCGCCTTCGGGGATTGGGAACACTCTCGACGAGTGTTTCGACATCGCTGAGAGGATCGGTGAGTTCCCTTTGATTATTAGGCCCGCGTTTACCTTAGGTGGGACAGGTGGCGGCATTGCGTATAACAGAGAGGAGTTTGAGTCCATCTGTAAAGCGGGTTTGGCCGCGAGCGTGACGAGCCAGGTTCTTGTGGAGAAGTCTTTGCTTGGTTGGAAAGAGTATGAGCTTGAGGTCATGAGAGACTTGGCTGACAATGTTGTTATTATATGCTCCATTGAGAATATTGACCCTATGGGTGTGCATACTGGTGACTCCATCACCGTGGCGCCTGCGCAGACCCTGACTGATAGGGAGTACCAGAGGCTGAGGGATTACTCCATTGCGATTATTAGGGAGATTGGTGTTGAGTGCGGTGGGTCCAACGTGCAGTTTGCTGTGAACCCTGCTGATGGTGAAGTGATGATCATTGAGATGAACCCTAGGGTCTCGAGGTCCTCTGCTCTTGCTTCCAAGGCTACAGGGTTCCCCATTGCTAAGATGGCGGCCAAGCTGTCTGTTGGGTATACTTTGGATCAGATTCCTAATGACATCACTAGGAAAACGCCTGCGAGTTTTGAGCCTTCCATCGATTATGTTGTCACAAAGGTTTGCTCTCTCTTTCTTGTGCTTGCTCTTAGCTGTTCCTATGTTTGCGTAATGAGAGATGCTCTTTACTTTGAAGATTTACACAGTAATATCCAGTTCAAAGTTAATACTTTTTTTTATGTCTGTTTCTTTGTAATGCAGATTCCGAGATTTGCATTTGAGAAGTTTCCAGGATCTCAACCCTTGCTGACGACACAGATGAAGTCTGTTGGGGAATCCATGGCTCTAGGTCGCACATTCCAAGAATCATTCCAGAAAGCTCTGAGGTCTCTTGAGACGGGATTCTCAGGATGGGGCTGTGCAAAGATTAAAGAGCTAAACTGGGACTGGGATCAGCTAAAATACAGCCTTAGAGTTCCAAATCCGGACAGGATCCATGCCATATACGCTGCCATGAAGAAGGGTATGAAGGTTGATGAAATCCATGAGTTGAGCATGGTAGACAAGTGGTTCCTGACCCAGCTTAAAGAGCTCGTGGACGTGGAACAGTATCTAATGTCGGGACCACCCTTGTCGGAGATCACAAAGGAAGACCTCTACGAAGTCAAGAAGCGAGGGTTTAGTGATAAGCAAATCGCCTTTGCTACAAAGGCAACAGAGGAACAAGTCCGTAGCAAGAGGATCTCTCTAGTTGTTGTTCCATCTTACAAGAGAGTGGATACATGTGCAGCAGAGTTTGAAGCGCACACACCTTACATGTACTCGTCGTATGATTTTGAGTGCGAGTCAGCACCAAACACCAAGAAGAAGGTTTTGATTTTGGGCGGAGGGCCAAACCGTATTGGCCAAGGGATTGAATTTGATTACTGCTGTTGCCACACATCTTTTGCCTTACAGGTCTGTCTGTCTCTAGATGATCGATTTAAACTTTTGTGTTTTGCTGGAAATTACTTAACAGATTGTTTTAAACTTTTTAATTGCAGGATGCTGGATATGAGACTATCATGTTGAACTCAAATCCTGAGACGGTATCAACCGATTATGATACAAGCGACAGGCTCTACTTTGAACCCCTCACGATCGAGGACGTTCTCAATGTTATTGACCTTGAGAAACCTGATGGCATAATCGTGCAGTTCGGTGGTCAAACGCCTCTGAAGCTTGCTCTCCCAATCAAAAACTATCTGGACAAGCACAAGCCCATGAGCTTGAGTGGTGAGGGGCCCGTTCGCATCTGGGGTACGTCCCCTGACTCCATTGACGCTGCTGAAGACAGAGAGAGGTTCAATGCGATTCTCAACGAGCTGAAAATTGAGCAGCCCAAGGGAGGCATTGCGAAGAGCGAATCTGATGCATTAGCCATTGCAAAGGAGATAGGCTACCCGGTTGTGGTGAGGCCTTCTTATGTTCTTGGTGGACGAGCAATGGAGATTGTGTATGATGACAGTAAACTTATAACCTATTTGGAGAATGCTGTTGAAGTTGACCCAGAGAGACCTGTTTTGGTAGATAGGTATCTCTCTGATGCCATTGAGATCGATGTTGATACTCTCACTGATTCCTATGGAAACGTTGTGATTGGTGGGATCATGGAGCATATCGAGCAAGCTGGTGTGCACTCTGGTGACTCTGCTTGTATGCTTCCGACGCAGACCATCCCTTCTTCTTGTTTGGAAACGATCAGGTCATGGACCACCAAGTTGGCGAAGAAGCTAAATGTTTGTGGGCTGATGAACTGTCAGTACGCAATCACATCATCTGGGGATGTGTTCTTGCTCGAAGCCAATCCACGAGCTTCACGTACTGTCCCTTTTGTCTCAAAGGCCATTGGACACCCTCTTGCCAAGTATGCAGCTCTGGTCATGTCTGGAAAATCTCTCAAAGATCTGAATTTCGAAGAAGAAGTTATCCCTAAGCACATCTCTGTGAAAGAAGCTGTTTTCCCATTTGAGAAGTTCCAAGGTTGTGATGTGATACTCGGGCCAGAGATGAGAAGCACAGGAGAAGTGATGAGCATCAGCTCCGAGTTCCCAAGCGCCTTTGCGATGGCTCAGATCGCTGCAGGTCAAAAGCTGCCTTTAACTGGTACAGTCTTCCTCAGCTTAAACGATATGACCAAGCCGCACCTGGAGAAAATCGCGGTGTCCTTCCTCGACCTCGGGTTCAAGATCGTTGCCACTTCCGGAACAGCTCATTTCCTCGAGCTGAAAGGCATTCCTGTGGAGAGAGTGTTGAAGCTGCATGAAGGAAGACCGCATGCTGCTGATATGGTGGCTAACGGTCAGATTCATCTGATGTTGATCACAAGCTCAGGCGATGCTCTTGATCAGAAGGATGGGAGGCAGCTGAGACAAATGGCTCTAGCCTACAAGGTCCCGGTTATCACCACTGTGGCTGGAGCATTGGCCACTGCTGAGGGAATCAAGAGCTTGAAGTCGAGTGCTATTAAAATGACTGCTCTTCAGGACTTCTTTGAGGTTAAGAATGAATCTTCTTTGCTCGTCTGAGTTGAGTTTTTTTTTTTATTTCTATGTTTGATCGTTTGTGTGTGGAACCATTGCGATTTCAGTTAAATGTTTAACGGATTTTGTTTTCTTATGAGCATTTCTATGAATAATCTTCAAAGGTCGATTTGTGAAATGCTATGTTAGGTGTCATTTGTTAGTCAGCTTTGTCCTTGTGACATGCAGGTCTTTGTTTTTATCAGATTCATCTCAAATTCAATAATGCTGCACCAAATATATTCGTTGAATGTGTAAAATTTGTTAACATTTAGTTTGAATTTGTTGCCAACAAGAGTCGCATTTTCTGTAGGCTCACGCCATTTTAGTTTATTACAGGACACAAGAACATAATGCTCGTACCCATTAAGGCTTTAAACCTGTGTATTGCTGCATCAATTTGCTTAATGGCTGCAGCTGAATGGACCCAAGAGCATAATAAACCATTTTAGTTATTACACAACACAAGTTAAGAGAAACGAGTTATTCGATTAATGACAGAATCAAACAGACTGACAAATTTTACATCTGAAAGTCTTAACCATCCATCACAAACACAAACCCTCTCACTCGAATTCAAAAAGACTGAAGCAAATTACAAAATAAAACTTCGCTCACTTTCCGGGAACGAAGTTGGTGGCGAAGGCCCAAGCGTTGTTGTTGACTGGATCAGCCAAATGGTCAGCAAGGTTCTCCAACGGTCCCTTACCAGTGACAATGGCTTGAACAAAGAATCCAAACATAGAGAACATAGCCAATCTTCCGTTCTTGATCTCCTTCACCTTCAACTCGGCGAAAGCCTCTGGGTCGGTAGCAAGGCCCAATGGGTCGAAGCTGCCTCCTGGGTATAGCAAGTCCTCTGCTTCTCCCAATGGTCCCTCTCCGGCGACTCTGTAACCCTCAACAGCTCCCATGAGGATCACCTGAGTGGCCCAAATGGCTAAGATGCTCTGAGCGTGGACTAAGCCCGGGTTGCCCAAGTAGTCAAGTCCTCCTTCGCTGAAGATCTGTGAGCCGGCCTTGAACCAAACCGCCTCTCCGAACTTGACTCCGTTCCTAGCCAACAACTCCGGGAAGACACAGCCTAGGGCTCCAAGCATGGCCCACCTGCAGTGGATAACTTCTAGCTCACGGTTCCTTGCGAATGTCTCGGGATCGGCTGAGAGGCCTGCGGTGTCCCATCCGTAGTCTCCTGGGAACTCTCCGGTAAGGTAGCTCGGTGGCTCGCCAGAGAATGGACCCAAGTACTTGACTCTTTCGGAACCGTACCATGGGCTGCCTGATGGTCCCTTTGGCTTGGCGACGGTCTTCCTCATTGTCACACGGCCGCTTCCAAGGACTTCTGATGCTGCAGGAGAAAGCTTCACGGCCTTTCCAGCGAAGGCAGGGGAGGAGAGAGCCATTGTTGAAGAGGCCATTGAAGTTTCTTCTTTTTCTTTTTTTTTTTGTGACTAACTTGTGAGTGAGAGTGATTGAAAACGTTCGGATATGTTTGGATTAAATAGAGATATTGTGAGTGAGGTTTGTTATCTTTGAAGTAATATTTATCTCTTTACTCATTGGGTATTGAGATTCTTGTTTATCGTTTTATTGATCTTATGTGGCAGCCTCTCTAGTCCACTAGCTTTTGCTTTGATTCTTTCATATTACAGCCAAAACATTTTTAGACCACAAGTTATATGAGTCGTCGTATACTTTAACGGTAACACTACTACCCTTGGGACTTTGCAAAAATAACTTCAGTTTGTGTGAATCGCTCGTGATAAGAGAGAAATGATTTGTGAAAAGTTAAAATATTGATATCAAAACGTTATACAAAAGTAACAGTATCAGAGCATGATCAACGAGGGTTTTTAGGATGAAATTCTTAGCGGAATATACGAAACCGTCTCTTAACTTTTAACTAAAAAAACTAAGAACCGGTTTTTAAATATAATATTTAAGAACCGGTTCATAGTTTTTTAGTTAAAAGTTAAGAGACGGTTTTTTATATTCCGCTAAAATCCTTATCCTAAAAACCCCACATTAATCATGCTCTAAGAAGTATTCACCCCCAAGTCAACATGTTCATGATGCTTTGGTCCAAAACATGTCTACGATCAGTGGCAGAGGTAGGATCCAAATCTAGGGGGTCAAAACTAGATATATAAAATAGCAATGGCGGTTTCATAATTAACATGGTGTCAAACTGTAAAAAATGAACTAATTAATCAATATTTGTTACATTATACACTTACACCCCCTTGTTTATTCACTGCCTCCGCCACTGTCTATGATGTTAGGATCATGAATACTGATATTTCAATTATAAGTCCTTGAATTTACCAATTTACAGCGTCGAGAAGCATCGTTTCCATGGATTATTCAGTTACCTGAAAAATCTAATAGATATCTTGAAACTCTTGGGTCTTTTAATGTTCTATCGTAATGTAAAGACCAAAGAAATACTAATATGTTCCGAGTATTAAATGTCGACCAATAATTTTTCAAAACCTTGAAGTATCTTCGGCACGATTGTTCACCAATATTTATATTTATACATAAAAAGTATGTACATATCTTGAAACGACTAATGATATTTACCCTTTCGACAAATCCTAGAGATCTATGTAGTGCTCTTGTTGACAACGCATTTGTAGACACATCTGCATAAACGACAAATAGACATTTAGTTTAAAAAAATTGATTCTCACATAAACATAGATAATTGTAAAAGCAATTACTTTTTTAACACCTCTCAAAAGCGCATCATTGAGTGGATCATGTTCCAAGTCAATTTTAAATGTTTCCATGGCACTATTAAAATCTTCTATGAGCATCAAACATTACTCTTTGATGGAAAAACAAAGAAGTGAGTTGTCCTACATATGAAATTATACATTTCTCATTTTCAAATGCACTTTGAGCAAAAACTGCGGTTTAAATCTCTTTCAAGATAATATTGATACGGTTTCATAGTATTATAAGATTCCTCTATTAATAAATTAAGTAGCAACATTTGGTTTCTTGCCTGCTTCCAATACTACTGGATTCAGAGCCAGTGTGTTACTGAGGTCTCTTGTTGAACCTAGTATGCCAGGTAAAACACATTCAACCTACTTAGAGAAGTGTAGATCAAGTTCAAACTCTTCTGTCTTGACTCAACAACCATTATATGACCTCTAATAGCGACCTCTGCTTACCTCGACTGCTTTTGACACATCAGATCTCAATTCTTCCTGACGAGAAGAAGAGAACTTCCTCAGATTCAACAATCATCTTGTTCCAAACATAGCTTCTGGATGAAAGGATTTGGATTTGAGAATTAGGGTTCTTCTTTTCCTGCAAATGTGCTTTGTATCGCGAGTCTACTGTTTTGGTTTGATTTAAAATTTGAATCAATCAAATTCCAGTTTTCCAGAAATCGAACCTAATTGAAATTTCTCCGTAATAACCACCTCAAGCAGCCCCTATGCCCCCTTTAGACACTTGAGAAGCTTTGGCTGCATTGCATATGTGCATTAAGTGAAAGAAAAGATAAACCCCAGAGCTGCGAGAGGGATCTTCTTGGGGTATGCACAAGGAACAAAGGGTTATCGAGTATGGCTTTTAGAGGAAGAGAAAGTTGTCATTTCTAAAGATGTAGTGTTCAACGAGGAGAGATTCTTCAAAGATCTTAAGAAGGAGGAAGATCAAGAAGCGTTACAGAAGGAAGTAGAAACAAAGATAACGAAGAAGAAAGTCACGTTCAGCAACAACCTAGAGGAATTTGAAGGAGAGAGCTCAAATTCAGGTGGAGCTGTTGAGACTCAATCATCACAGACTCAGGAGACTACTGAAGAAGAGATGAGATCAGAAACTGACTCTGAAACAGAAGAACCTCAAACGCAGGAGTTGGACAACTACTTATTGGCAAGAAATGGAGAGAGGAGAACTCTAAAGCCTCCCTCAAAATTCGAAGATGCAGATTATCTAGCATATGTGTTATCTAGTACCGAAGACTTGGAGCTAGAGGAGCCGAGAAGCTATGCAGAAGCAAGACAGAGCAAAGATTGGAGACTCTGGATAGGAGCTTCAGATGAAGAAATGACATCTCTCGAGAAGAATGAAACATGGGAATATGTGGAGAGACCTAAGGATCAGAAGGTCATTGGATGTAAGTGGATTTATAAGCTGAAACCTGAGATTCCAGGGCTTGAACCACCAAGATACAAAGGGACACTGGTGGCTAAAGGATATGCTCAAATAGAGGGAATATATTACAATGATGTGTTTGCACCAGTGGTGAAACACGTATCTATTCGTATACTCCTTTCGGCAGTGGTGAACTACGACCTAGAGCTAGAACAACTTGATGTAAAGACGGCTTTCCTACACGGAGTACTTAAGGAGAGGATCTACATGGAGCAGCCAGAGGGTTATATTCTAAAGGGAAAGGAGGATTTCGTGTGTTTGCTTAAGAAGTCTCTCTACGGACATAAGCAATCACCGAGAGAATGGAATCATAGATTCGATGATTTCATGATGAAACAGAACTACAGAAGGAGCGAATATGATCCATGCATGTACTTGAAGGGATCAACAGTGGAAGATATGGTCTATCTACTAATATACGTTGACGACATGTTGATAGCATCTAAGCAGATGAGCAGGATTCAGAAGCTAAAAGATCAACTGAGCATGGAATTTGAGATGAAGGATCTAGGGCAAGCGAGGAAAATTCTAGGAATGGACATTCTACGAGACAGGAAAAGTTCATCCTTAGTTCTATCACATAAAGACTACTTGAAGACCTTTGAATTGGAAGAGTGTAGAGCGGTGAGTACACCGCTCGGGTCACAATTTAAGCTAAAATCCTTAACTAGAGACAACGAAGCAGAGCAGACTAGAGGGATGGAGGATATACCTTACACCAGCGCAGTAGGAAGCCTCATGTACGCGATGGTTGGTTCCAGGCCAGACCTCGCTTACGCAGTCGGAATGGTGTGTCGGTTTATGAGCAAACCTGGAAAGGATCACTGGTTAGCAATCAAGTGGATAATGCGTTATATAAAAGGAGCGTTAGACTTGAACTTAACTTTCACAAAGGAAGAGAAGTTTGAAGTCAGAGGATACCGCGACTCTGATTATGCTGCAGACTTGGACAAGAGAAGGTCAATTGCAGGCTACGTCTTCACTGTAGGAGGAAACACGGTGAGCTGGAGATCTTCGTTGCTCAAGATCATTGCGTTGTCGACTACGAAAGCTGAGTACATGTCCTTATCTGAAGCAATCAGAGAAGGGATATGGTAAAGGGCATCTGCGAAGAATTAAAACTTAGCGCGGGAGTGATTGAAGTACACTGTGACTCTCAGAGTGCGATCTATCTATCAAAGAATTTTATCTACAGAGAGAGGTCTAAGCACATGGCGGTAAAGTACAACTTCATACGAGAGATAATAGCAGATGGAGTAGCAAAGGGCCTAAAGATTCATACGTCAATCAATCCAGCAGATATGTTGACTAAAACCTTACCAGTAGAGAAGTTTAATGGGTGTCTCACTCGTCTGAAGGTATTGGAAGCTTGATAAGAGGGAAGTCGCCGGTCGTTTTTGGAACTGAGAAGACGACGGAGGAGGGCGGGATTAGTCTCGGAAGTCAGCGAGACAGAACAGAGGAAATCTGGAGAGTTAGAGGAAAGAAGTCTAGCGCGGAGTGAGGACAAAACGAAGCTAGTACCAGGATCGGGAAGATCAAAAGACATTGAAGCAGCTTGTCGGAGATTGAAGACAGAGCTGATCTCTTTCGAAGAAATTAGGTCTGCAGTCGTCGGTGGAGTCACTCACCAAGGTGGAGATTGTGAGAAAGTGGTGTGTGATCCAGCTCGACAACACTGAATGGACTTAGGCCCAACTGCGACCTAACATATAGAAACATAAGCGATCAACAGATGGGCCTCAATGATATTAAGTGTGGCCCAGAAGGAAAAGGCTTACTCGAGATATAAGCTAACGGATAAGGTTGTTTTGTAACAACCTTCTTCTTCTTCTTCAAGACGATCTTCTCTGCAACAAGAATCATCTCCATTGTTAGTAGAGAGAGTTGATCTTCTGTAAACACAATAAACACTGAGAGATAGTAGATTACCAGGTCTCGATCCTGAAGGAGATGTACCTAGTCTATTGACAAGGAACTCTAAAACTTGCTTGTGTCTTACGCTTTCGTTCTTTCTTTCTTCTGAGCTTTCGCAAACACACGAGTGATAGGAGTCGCGATCTGGTCATTCGAGAGTGAACCTGCGAGATAAGAACGCTAGAGAGAGTTAGAGAGACGACGAGATCGAGTTAAAGACAAGCAAAGTTTAAACGAATCTTCTACAGAAAAGATTGAAAAATGAGATTTGTCAGATGAAGGAGAGACCAAAAAATATAAACTATCAGACTTGAGAATTCTGTGTTATTTACTTCTTCTATACAAAGATCCAATTTTTCCTGTGGCATGTTACAATATAAACCCAGCATGAGTTTCACAACTCACCACGAGTGTTGTGAAGTGCTTGAAGAGGAGAACGAAAGATTAGCGTGAAGTAGGAATCTATCATGCATCTGCCCCAACTCTCCTACTTCTCAATTTACCCTAGGTCTCTCTACTTCTCCAGCCTACACAACCCACCCACGATCTCCCCTCTGGTATTCATTACATTCGTTTCCATTATATTGTCTTAGCCATTAATAAATTTCAAATTTTGAACACTGCAAATCATAAATTCTTTCCAGAATTTAAGTTATATTCAATAATCACAAAGTCATTGGTCGTACCTGTATCAGGAAAAGAAATAAAGATAAGTACAAAATAAACATGTGGAAACTTACTATAAAAAAATAAACTCATTCAAATAACTTTCGAGATTATAGTTGGCACACTCCACAAAAGAAAAGAGGAAGAAGAAGCAGCAGCAGTAGAGAGAAAGAGAGTAGAGAGAGAAAGTAGATCTAAGATTGGGTCAGGCGAGCGGCCGGCGCGTGAGCGTGCGTGCCGTCGCCGGATCCCCTCGAGCTACCGTAAAATATGTTGGTCCTTCGCTTCTCTTTTGTCTCCTCTGACCTCCACCTTGCCTGAGTTCTGGTTCAGGTCCCATCCGTGGCGGATCTGCTTCTGGAGTAAAGGTGCGGTCGTGTGGAGGTTTGGCGCGGTGAAGCTAGTCGTCTTGCCAGTTGATGTTTCGTTTCCGGGAGGTGGAGGCTCCTACAGCTCCGTCGCCGCCGGTCCTTGTTTCCGGGAGGTGGAGGCTTTTTCAGCTCCGCTGTCGTCGGTTTTGTCTCCGGGGGGTGAAGGCTCTCTCAGTCTTGCGTCGCCGGCTTTAGGTGTTTCAGTTCGTTGGATCGGTTTTGGATCCCGCTTGTGGCTCGTGTGTGGTTCTCGGTTCGTGGTTCCAAGTGGTTCACAGCTTTGTTCAGTCGGATGAGATCTCGATTGGATCGATGAAGCTCTCCGAAGTGAAGACAAAGCGTTGAAGAGAAGAGTTGGTTTCGATGGAGGCTCTCCGGTATTCTGAGCTCGAGGTTTGCGGTGGTGTAGCTCCGACGACGCCTCGAGGTGGTGACGCTCAAGTTGAGGCGGAAGAGACGCGTGTCGTCCTGACGGTGTTGATCCTTACACGTGTCCGGCCTCCTTGACGCGTGGACCTACCGAAGTCGTCCGGTTTCTTTTGTTTTGAGCCGCATACCCATTTAACTTATCTTATTTGTCCCGTAGGGTTTTGGGCTTCCTGATGTTTGTTTTGTTGGGCTTCGTCCTTGTAGTTGGGTTTGCTTCCGTTTTATTAATATTAAAAACTTGGCGGGGGAAAAAAGTTGGCACACTCCACTAATTCCATTAAATAGAATGAAGACAAACATAGAAAACAAAAGAAGCAAAAAAAACAAAAAAAATTCCACGTAACTCAATCATATGATTTCTATACAACAAATGTGTTTCAATAGCAACACACAAACATAATACAACCCTCCTAAACCATAACATCTAAACGTTTCAATATAGTGACAATATTAAACCCAACACATCAGATATCTAAGTACATAAATACATCAAAATATAATATATAAACTACATTCCTTTCAGAAAGATACCATAAACGAAGAACCACTCTCCTAGGGTCATTAGTTAAAAAAAGACAAAAAAAAACCCAAAAAGTCCATATACCATATACCATATGCATAAACAACCATCTATTTAAAATCCCAAAACCAACAAAATAAATTATACAAATTATCATAACACAAATATAAATATCCCGCCCGTAGGGTGGGCCGGCCCTAGTCTATAATAAAGATGACCACGAAACTTTTGATTTTATATTTAAGGTTAAATTTCATTGGTGTGTAGTTAAATGTTTGTCTCAAATGATACTAATGAATTTTTCGAATTTGGGCATTAATGAGTCATTAAGCTTTATTTATAGTTATAGACCCAAAACCAAAAGACTAAAATGCCACTAGTAAGAATTAAAATATTTTCCGAAAAGTAGAAACATTTTAGATAAAATTGAGTTTTTCATTAAGGGGAAAGAAAAAAAAAATTATGATCATTTTTAATACTATAGATTATTTCACTCGTAATTAAAATTTTCAAACCATCAAGTTTAGCTATTGCATGAAAGGTTAGTTAATGATTCAACTTTTTTTTTGTTTTGAAAGTTTGACATTTTCTTGTAAATTAAATAAATGTAACATTGTGAGCAGGGACGTCCCTGGGCACAGCCAACTCAAGCATGGACCTTGGGCCCCTATTTTGTAAGGCTCCCATTTTTAAGAGTTCCATTATAATTTTTATAAATAATTTTGGATTTTACTGTTTTGTAAAGTATAAAAGAATATACCAATGTCAAAATGAATTAAATTCAGTCCATTACTAATATGTCAGTGAAAAAACAAAAATAATACTCCCTCCGTTTTTTTATATATGACGTTTTAGAAGAATTTTTTTGTTCCAAATTATTTGACGTTTTCAATTTTCTATGTAAAATTTATTACTAATTAAAGCTAGATGACCAATGATATTATAGTTTCTATTTTATTATTGGTTAAATTGTGGTTAGGTAAACAATTAGTGATATTTTTGTATAAAAATTAAATGTTTCCTAATCTATGTGCACAATCCTAAAGCGTCATATATAAAAAAACGGAGGGAGTATTAATAAGAAAACATTAAAAATAAAATGAATCCACAATTACATAGGCCCCCAATTTTTTTTTTTGCTTATGGCCTCCGTAACCGTAGGAACTCCCCTGATTGTGAGTGATAATTATGTCGTCATAGTTTTAGGAGGTACCATAATGTGATTTTTTGACCGGTGTAGTAAAAAAGAAGAACAATTAATTTGCATCTAAGACTATCATAGATGACATAACTCTCGTTCACAAGATTACCTTACAGAAATCAAATTTTCAAAAACAAAAACTGAAGCATTGACTAAATTTCATGCAATACAATAATTACTACCACATTCTTTTATCTATAAAACATAGTTCTGCTCTCAGAAAACAGTAACAAAATATTTTCTTAACTAAAACAAGAAGAGGAAAATTCATTCTAAATTTTTTTTTTTTTTTTTTGTAACAACAATTCATTCTAAATTATCTCTTTTTCCATTTTGTGTAATTTCATATTATTTGCCAAAAAGATGGGAGGGAAAAAAACAAAAGGAAGACAAAAGATAGATATTAAAAAGGTAACGAAAAACGAAGACAGAATGGTCACGTTTTCAAAGCGTAAAAACGGAATTTACACTAAGCTCAGTGAACTCTCCATTCTCTGCGGCGCCGACGTCGGATTTCTCATCTACTCCGGCTCAGGAAAACCGTTCACGTTTGGCAGCCCTTCCTTCGATGACGTTGCACAGCGGTTTCTCCACGGAAACCATCACTCAGGGATCATCAACGGCGAGGGCTACTCGTCGTCGTCGTTGATCGTGGATGCTCATAAGAAAGTGAAGATGGACGAGTTCTGCAAAAACCTCAACAATCTGATGGAGATCAAAACAGATGCGGAAGAAGAGAAACTGAAGATGGCTGAGGCTGCCTATGCACCGACGTTGCCGGTGAATAGTGACGCGTCGTGGAAGGTTGATTCAAAGGACGACGAAGAGGAGAAACAGTTGTTGCGGAGGTATGAGGAGTATTACGAGGAACTGTGTGAGGTTGCTGCTGCAAAAATCCGTGGAAGATATGATGCCTCAGCGTCGTCGTCGTTTCCTCAACATGGCTAGTGGTCGGGTTGAGATTTTAAATTTAGGTTTTTAACAAAATAATAGAGATAATTTGTTTAGCAAATAGACATGTTTCCTACTGGGCGACTATTGTTTTGTTTTTTTTCCTGAATTTTTGAACCTCAAATCTTGTTTAATGCAGACATATGTTATGCTAATTATTACTAGTATTTTATGCTTGTAGTGATCTGTTTGAACATTATGGTTATTTCAATAATGATCATCGAAAAAAACAATTCATCATAATCACACAAAATTAGCGAGCGACTTTGAATTCCTCAAAAAGTATGAAACTTTGAGACCTTACAAGGGCTTTTACATGAACAAGTATATGAGGCCTTGTAGGTGGTCTTGAGCTTTCTGGTGGGAGTCTGACCTTCCTTAATACCAAAGGGAACTTGATCTTGCTGTTGTGAAACTGCTTCTTGCTCTCTCTCTTGCACAAACTGGCTGGGACAGTGTTTGTCTTGATGATCTGGATGCAAGAGAACCTGACTCTTTATTGAAGCCATCTCGGTATACATTTGCTCCATTGCTCCGTTCAAATTTGTGTCACGGAAGTCCTTGTACACGTTGTGGTAACCGGTAGGTTATGTCTTGTAAAGAATAATCCGTTAAAAAAAGCCTTTTTTTCTGGTAGCTTAATGATTTTTTCATTTCAATAGACTTTATTTTCCCATAATCTCGCTTGAATATTTGTTTTTAAATTTACAAATTCCTTTTAAATTTTCTTTAGCTTACAAATGACAAAAAAATGCTTTGAAACACATCCAACTTCATTGGAACTTGTATAGTACATAGGCTTGTAAAGATTATCAAAGCTTATCACAAAAATATACTACAGGAAGATGCCATCAAAGGAATCAAGAACATATTGATCATTGTTGTAAACAAATAAATACAACACAGAATAACAACATTTGCTTTTGTAAATCACTATGGTTATGATGATGCATATACGTTATTGAAATGTGATATGTAAGGGAGTATCTGTCACCAGATGATGTTAATATTCCCAGCCATCCCGAGCATGACGGCAATCAAATAGACAACGGACTGGATAAGACATGAGACAGCAAAATGACATGTATGAGAGGACTATATGGCGAATAAAGTCGTGTATCTGCAGCAAAGGTAATGAAAGAAACAGGAAATAGAGAAACTCACTGCGACAGAACAAGCAACGTAACCAGCCTTCTCGCGATGATCAACTGAGGTGAAAAGAATAATAACAGCACCGAGATACCAAGGGATCCCACCGAACAAGAAGCCCATAATAAACCTAGGACCAAAGCCAAAACACCGTAACAATTCAAGTCACAAGCATGAGAGAATGACAAAGTTTTAAAACTAGAAAAGTATCCCACAATGACTAGATATCAAAAGGTTCTGTCAAAGGCAAGATCCCCAACAAACTAGATATATATTGATAATAGTCTATAATCTACTAACCAAGAACCAAGATTCCACATGTTCAAGCTTATTGTTTGTTTAGATCTTATAATGAATCAGGATCAATTGATCAAATGAAATTCAAATTAGGCAACACTTGTAAATAAGAATTGATAAAGAGATGATATAAGATGCAAAAGAAATAAAGAAGGAACTCACAAGAACCAGCCCATGCCAAAGCCACAGCAAGGAACGTCATGCTCTCTCACCGGTCTCACCTCAACCACTGTATATTCTAAAAACACCAAAAACCAAGAATTACTATCATCATTAACCAATATCAAAATGAAAAAAAAAAAGGTAACAAAAAACAACCCTCATTATCTGATCATAATACAATCAAATCATACATAGCAATGTGTAATGATGTTTCATTCAAAATTCAAAAATGAATAAACAAGATACCAGGAACAACAGGGTATCCTTGAGCGTAATTCACAAATCCACCACCATGACCTATCAATCTCAAACACTATTAGATCATATAATAATTATACAAAAGAAAGGTAACCTTGGAGAGTCTGATAACCATGTACAGGAGGAAGCAAGGGACTCGTGACAATAGGTTGATGCGGAAGCGGTGGCGGAGCGGGAGGAGGATAATTTGCAACGCCTTGAAACGTTCCGTAATAGTATTGTTGTTGCTGGTTTATGGTGGTGTCTCTAGGTTTTGCTGCCTCCTCGTCCATGATTCAGATCCGATCGATCTAAAAGACCTGAGGAATAGAGACGAGATTCGTGAAACGAGGCGAGACCGAGAAAAGGAGACTCCAAACTCAAAAGACTAGTTTTAAGTTTTAACCGGATTCGCAAACCAAATCTTAAACCGAATTGACAAACCAAATCGAAACCAACTTCTTCGGTTCTGTATTGGTTACTTGCTTACATGAAGGCAGAGTGTTATCTCATTATCTACGTGTCAATTGTCACTTTGCAGCATATTGCAAGGAATGTGTACGCTCCTCGATCTTACTTTCTTAACCTTATCCGCACAAACCCTTTTGTTTTGTATACACAAGTTCGGTCGGTCACATTTGTCAATGGCAACAATCTATGTGGGTAGGTTGATGCGAGCAAGAAGCTCTTTGCCTTTAATCCAGCTTAAGAGATAATGGCTCACATTTAGCTCTCCATATCATCATTTTATCATCCTTATTAACGCCATAATAGTTAAATCGCTTTCGTTTATCATGGATTTTGCTTCTAAGCTACCAAGGAGGACTCGAGCTCCTGAGGACCCCCAAAAAAATCTCAAATAAACCCAAGATTTTGATTTCTCTGAGACGGAAAGTAATCAGCATTTCTAATGATGGATATATAATATGTCACTATACAAATCCACGATGAACAAACCAATCATCAATAAAACATAACTCAAATTTTATTCAAAACCATTACTAAACAGAAGTTGCAATAAACAGATTCGTTTACAAAAAAGTCAATGATACAGCAGCACTTTTATTTTGGTCGGGAAAAATAAAAATTTTAGGTGCGAAATCAAAAGAGAAGCCGAGAAACAAACAATGGGAACCGTTGCAACAAAAGGAAGTAGAAGATGATTGAATCAGAAAGAAGCTCATTTGAAAAGTCACTCAGTCTGAGTATCCGGAAGATTCGGCATAGCAGAGTTACAAAGCTGCTGCACCATGAAACATTCCAAAGGATACAACAGACTGATCTTAAGTACCTGCTATATCTCATCATCTTCATCATCTATATACTCCCAGAATGAATAAAACAAACACACAGTAATACACTAACTCTAATCTCTAAGTCTCTACATCCCCAAATCATAGATCCAGAAATCTTAAATGTTCATGAAAGCTAAGAATGGGACAAAGAACGCGGAATCCTAATTTATTAGTTATAAGAATCTACTCATGAGATCGCCATGAGCATTGCGGATTATACAGCTAAGAGGTGTCTTCGTGAATCGGGGACGACGGCGGAAAGAGAGGCAGGAATTTTTATATTTTCAGAGACCATTGTGGTTCTCTATAACGAGCGGACAAGTATATAAACCCTATTCTTTATACCAAACCAAACCGAAATGTTTATAATCTCCGGTACGGTGTTTTAATTGACGTTGGTCACATGTTATGAATATATTTCTGCAAAAATAACTCGAAAATTTTAACTTGATGAGTGGGAACCGAAATTCGCACTGTCGATTTCCGTTTAAATTAGGAAAGTAGGAGAACTCTAATTTCCCAGAGGTCCCGGATATCTGCTAATACCACACGCCAAGCAATCAGAACACGAAACGAGAACAGTAATAAAATAAGAAATCGAAAAAAAGAGCAAGATAGTTCTTATTCCGAATCTGCGTTTGAGCGTTTACAACAAGGTAAGTGCCTGCGCAACGAGAGCTGTCGGCGAGATTCCTAGTTCTAAAACCCTAAGACGGCAAAAACCTAATTGAGTCGCAGCTCGAATAACAAAAACGGAAAATTGCCTAAAATCGCTCTCAGTGCTAAGTTTGCTGTGAAAAAAGTCTTCTTTGTGCCTCTCGCCTAGGACTCCTTTATATACTCGCTCCTAGTTCGGTTTACGCTTTTTCCTCTTCTGCCCTTAAGCCGTCATAACTTAAAAATGGAGATATTCCGTTTTCCCCATTTTTCTAATTATCTTCGAATACTTCGTACTTATCCGCGGAAACTTGACATTTATCTTTCCTTGCGAACCAAGCATAAACCGTCCTACGGTT
>NC_027752.1:19084012-19084447 GCF_000695525.1 Brassica oleracea var. oleracea
GAAAGCACAGACGCTACGTAGTGACCGAGCCGTGTACGTGCTCGGTCACTGCGTAGCGACCGAGCTAACCGAGCTTCGGTGAGAGCTCGATCGCTACGTAGCGACCGAGCCGTGTACGTGCTCGGTCACTGCGTAGCGACCGAGCTAACCGAGCTTCGGTGAGAGCTCGATCGCTACGTAGCGACCGAGCCGTGTACGTGCTCGGTCGCTACGTAGCGACCAAGCCGTGTACGTGCTTGGTCGCTACGTAGCAACAGAGCTTCGGGGAGAGCTCGGTCGCTACGTAGCGACCAGCTTTTGCGCTGGTTGCTACGCGGCAACCTTGTTCGAGTTTTTCTCCGCAAGATTCTTCGTAAAAATAAATCTTTTTCTAAGATTTATTTTTCGTAAAAACGTTCAAGTCTATTTTTACGGACTTTCAGACATTGATTCCGT
>NC_027752.1:19084669-19085293 GCF_000695525.1 Brassica oleracea var. oleracea
TTTCCAGCGAGACCTTTACGGTCTGGTTTTTATGTAGAGGTTATCATGCGTGTTGCTGCCGATGGCATTTTATATGGGTGTAGAAGGAAGACTACGAGTTGTCATCTCGTAATCTAACTCTGTGTGAACTGCTATATTCGTGATCTGTTTCGAGAGTTTTCTGCAGTGTGTAAATCTTGCGGGATTTCTGAAGACGCTCGAATATTGGCAAAGAGACAAATTTTGGGATCTCATATCAAGTTTTTTGATACTATGCCTAGAGATGTTAGAGACTAGTGCGTTGGGTTTAGGGCAAGACCTAGGTTTACTCCTGGTTTTAGACGGTGCGATGACTAATTCGACTTACGTATCCCGTTTCAGTTTCATCCTGATTCCATACCGATTTAAAGTCCGCGATAGGTTCTCGGCTTATACGACTTGTATGGTTGGAACCGAGCATCTCTCCAAGGACAATTTTTAAGTCTCTTGGAAGTGCTGACCAATAATTTTGGGTTTCTTTTATAGCGCTAGTATCCTTGTGTCGGATGTACGAGAGTCATCTCTACGAGATGGCTAAGTCTGTTTAGGACGTTAAGAGTTAGTTGTGATCAGCAACAAACTTAATGGTTAAAATTACCATTTCGA
>NC_027752.1:19085328-19086477 GCF_000695525.1 Brassica oleracea var. oleracea
TCCAAGAAAGTGTTTTTATCGAGGAAGGAAATTTCGTCGAAGAACAAATCTTCAGGTGTCTGCGACGTCTCGCGAGGGGAGGGCCAAAGAGAGCTTGTTGAGATTGATAGGCCAAGTTTGCCGGGGTTATACATGCTATTATGGTCGATAGTCGTAGAAAATGATTCTCCGCTCTAGGTTTCAGTTATACGACGAATATTTCGTACAATGTGACCTATAGTCTTATGAAAATTGAATCTTTTTTGCTTGAGGAAGACGAAGCCCAAGAGGTTTGCTACATAACCAGTGTGGAGTCAGTGGCGGGACGACTGCCTTCTCGGATGTGACCGAGGGAAAAGAAAAGTAGAAGCCAGTGAGCCGCATGGTTCTTCATAAAGCCTGTTATGTTAACTTTAGAAAGTTTCTTCGTAAGACTTGGTCTAATTGTACGAAGGATTTTTCGCGTAAGTAACGGGGGCCAATTTTACGAAGGTTGTAGATCGGTGATATGTAAACATATGTTAACGTAGCGTTGTTTCTGTGGGTTTCACGAGAAACTTTTCTGCTGTGATTTCAATCCTAGGTGAAAGTTGCTTGGAGTTACTCATGGAGTGTTACCGAAGTTTATTTCATTACGATCTAGTCGCAGAACGTTTTTCATAGGTTTTATGAAAGGATTCTCATGACACATTCGTTTCTGGAACAAATTGGTCGACCAGGGGTGGATCTAGCCACCATCGGGAGGAAAGCGTCTCTTTGTGCACGATGCTACATCTATTCTCGAGTTTTCTTCGTCACAAATGTTTTCGATGCTTTTCCGTGACTCACGGAAACTGAAAGAATTGCTTTGGTGATTGAAGATTTCTCGTAGAAATTTTTAAACGAAACTGGCTTTCTAAAACTGGAAAAGGCTTCAATACTTTGGTTAATCGTCGAGTTTCAGTTTGATATTGGTATATGTTTTCTGTACGCATGATTGCGACAAGAAATGATGTATAGTCTTTGAGATTATCTTCATGATCGTCTCGATATGTTGCTAGCGTTTAGACGAATTTTAGATTGTCGTTTGCCTATTTGAGACGATTTGCTTTGACAGAATCGTTTTCTTGACGATTTGCAAAAGTTTTTGAAGTTTGGGAGTATTCGAGTATAGTATACGTACCTACTCCC
>NC_027752.1:19086707-19087369 GCF_000695525.1 Brassica oleracea var. oleracea
GATTTTCGGAGAGTTTAGATCGGTTTGCAAGATCTGGCTGAACAGTTATGGAACAATATATCGAGACAAGAAAAATCGCCTAAGACTTAGTTCGCTATACTATCCACCTAGGTTTTACGTTCCCTGAAGTTCTATGGCAGTCCCAAAGGCGTTTTCATTTCTAGTAATTTCCTATGAAAATTCCAAGTCTAATTTCAAAAATTTCAAGCCGGAAATACCTTAGTTCTCTCGAAGACGCAGTTTTGTCTCTTCTCACTTTTGCTTGCTTATTTCCCCTTCCTCTTCTGGTGTATGTTCGCCATTTTCGATATTGGTCTTTATCCAATAAAATTGACATTTATCTTTCGAACTTGGCTGTTATCTTCTCCTTACATACGACGTCAATTTTTATAAAAAAGGTTCAACGTAATCGTATAGTTGAGACGACTAAGGTGTTAAGTAAACCCTTGCCGTTTTATACGATTAATCTGAATCCAAGCGAGAAAACAAGTCTTTGCGGTTTTTTTTTTATCGTAAAGTTTCAATGGTAACTCCAATAAAGACGAAACAAGAGACGTTTCGGTCGAGATTTGAAGGAGAACACAAAGATTGAGGTAAGGACGAGTAGGAACAAGCGAAGGAGTTTAGACGAGTCTTACTTGTTTTTGTCGTAAAATCTCAAC
>NC_027752.1:19088441-19094706 GCF_000695525.1 Brassica oleracea var. oleracea
CGTTGGCCATAGGCGCAGTGGCGGCTGGGGTTGTCTTACCAGCGTTGTTGCGAACTGCGATTTTGTCTTTCGTGTTTCCAGACATTGTTTTGATCAAGTGGCTAAGAGTTAGATTGATCCGTACTCCCCCTCCTTCTAGCGCCAAACTGTGGGAACAGTCAATGTTCTGATGTAAAGTCGGTTGTCGGTGAGAGCTCGGTCGCTACGTAGCGACCGAGCCATGTATGTGCACCGAAGCTCGCTCGCTACGTAGCGACCAGCTTTTGCGCTGGTTGCTACGCGGCAACCTTGTTCGAGTTTTTCTCCGCAAGATTCTTCGTAAAAATAAATCTTTTTCTAAGATTTATTTTTAGTAAAAACGTTCAAGTCCGATTTTTACGGACTTTCAGACATTGATTCCGTCGTGACCGATTTTGACCCCAATTTCTTATTTTACATCAGAACATTGAATTTGTATAAAAATGAAAACTTTCGAATTTCTAGTAAGCTTAACCGGATAGATAAACATACAAAATCCTGGAAGAATTCTTGGTTTTACAATAACATGAGTGGAAACCGGGAAATTTAAATCCCGACTTACTAAACTAAACCGATAACCAGAAGAACAAAAACCGAAACTCCAAACCCAAAACCAGCTCCGATTTTCTTCGACCCGGCGAACCAAACTCTGACGTCATCGATTACAGGCCCGCATAAAGAGCTCATATCATCAGTCCTCGTGTTGTAATAAACGCTGTAGAACGCAACTCTGGTTCGGTCAGCCTTGGCCGTGAAATTCAAACCGACCTTCTCGAAAGTGGAGTTTGCTTGCGCCATGTAGTGAAAGTTCTGCGCCTGATCTCCTGCGAATGTCATTATAGCTAATGGCTCCTTGCATTTATCACCTGCGTGGCCGAGGGAGAAGGATAATAAGTATGGCTTATCTGCTTTGGTCTCGACCATTTGCGAAATAATCCCTTCTTTCCCTGAGAGAAGCTCCACGGCTCGTTTGCCCCCTGGAACAGAGAAGTGATCCGAGTCCACGAACCGGACCGCCCGGTTCGATTCAACAGTCCAACCCGGAAGAGACGAAGTTTCTTCGTCGAGATTCGTTGGCAGTAAGACACCAAGTGACGTGTTCCTGAACATCCATGGACCTTCTTCAAAATCTCCATTTATAACAGCGTTATCTGCAAATGTTTTAAGTAAAGGCGAAAATTATCAATCGCAGAACTTGGGGTCCATAATAAACAAAACAAATAAATTCGAGCTTAAAAGGAAAATGGGTAAGGTTTCTTTGGTGTAGGTAAAAGTGAACAATTTGAAAACTTAAGTGACAAAATAGTAAATATAGAGAAACTAAGGATTAATTTTGGTAAAAAAGATAGAGTTTACCTTTGGGCTTTTCAGGAGTGAAGAGCTTCTTGATAGCAATGTCGTCAATAATGGGCCCACAAGTGGGGTCATCCTCCATGCCAGGGTTCTTGAAAACCAACCGAACATGATCCTCTTCGGCTTCAAACGCCCACGCGTATGGGTCCCACCCCTGAACGTTGTACAGGGTCTGCAAATCCACATCTCGTGACGCTAACGTGTCACCCTCGTTTGCGTTCACTGACGCCACCGACACGTTTATGGACTCGAGCTGAGCGCACGTGCGAGCGGCGCTGAACGTGACTGAATAGACAAAACCTTTCTCCACAGTCAGTTCTTGGCTGATCTCTGCGTCGTTGCCTAATCGTACGGCGTGACGGCCTTGTGGGACGATGAGGATCATCCCTCCTTGTTTCTGACCGGAGTTGATTAGCTCCACCGTGCCGTTGGATTTCCAGCTTGGAATCTCGCCGGGGCCATCAACTGCTCCGTCGTCAGGGAAGCCACTTGACGGTGACGTTTCGAAGTCGCCGTTTATCACCAAACCTATAATAACAGTTTTATTACAGATAAATCAGTAATTAGTTTAAACTGGAATATCTGATCAGTAGCACAGACAAAATCTGCGCAAAATGCCAAACTATCACGTTCAAGTTTGTTTTAAAGTTTAGCTAGCTGTGTGAAAAGAGACATCTTTTTTGTCTTTCTCAAATTGATAGCCGATTAGACATAACACTTTAATTTACTCGAGAGTTGATGATAGGAACATGAAAATAAGGAGAAGACATGAGGCTCGAAACGTCTTATACGAGCCCAGCCATAGGGCCCGTATCGTGTCTCGCTAAATGCTATAACTTGTGGGACCACACATTGTCTGACTTGGGTCTACCTATTTTCAAGACTCCTTTCGACTATATTACCAACAATATTTTATGTCTACACACAACAACAAAATCCCAATTTACTTCCCATTACTGATAGTGAAAAAAGAGACAAATGTAACTTTCGGTGGAAAAAATAAAGAAAGCGTGTTGAAAAACTCAAACAAGTGTTACGTGACTTGGGTTATTTATATGTCGTTTTATGCAGCACTCTGTCGTTTCAACACTACATCCCAGAATACCACCTTTTATTGGGCGGGAACCCTTCCCCTTTTCTTATTGATTTTGCCATTTTTACAACTTGAAGTAGTAGCATTCAAGAACTTCAAACTTATATATCAATTTTACCTACAAATTAAAGACATCTAAACAAACTTCCTTTGATAAAGCATATCTTAAAATGTTAAAATCAACATTCTCACATACACACAAAGAGTTTCCAAGACAGTTTATTTGTGGATGTGAATTAGAGAATAATCTTGTAAGCCTCGTCGAAGCACAAGGGCTTCTTTTCTAATTGGTTTGCCGCCGCCGAAAGCATGAATGGTTTACTTTATTATTAATTGACAATTAGATCCAGAACTTTCGTTTCTTTTCTAATGTGACGGATTGAATTAAAAATATCAGATTTCCCCAGAATATATGTATATTAATACTACTTGCTTAACTAGAACTGTAAAATGGTGGTCTTCTAGATAAAATGTTACTTCTTTACTGCTTTTACTCGACATCATAAGTTCTACTTTGACTTCTTATCTTAATCAGTACAGAAACTTTACTAAAAGCTTAGCAACAGTAAAGAAAAAAAAATTAAAGCAAAGTCCTAGAGCCTAAACTCTCTATTTTAGTTCCTTAGCTCCCTTCAATGTTTTTTTGCCTAAATCAATACTCTGAAAGTAATCTCTTTCAGTCAATATCCTTTGTTTTCGGGACAGAGAGATGAATCTGTTTGAGAAATGATAAATCGAATCTACTAAGCTAATTGAGTAAGTCATTCTTTGGAAACCCATTAACGATGTAAAAAGGAACCATCACACAAATACCGAAAAGAAAATCAAAAACAAAGGTAGGTGAAAGCGTACCATCTTCTACCAGAGGAGCCTTGTCGGTGGCGACGGCGACTGAGACGGCGAGGGATAGACTAAGAAGAAGCATGAAAATGGAACTCCATTTGCATCTATCGTTGTTCGGAGCCATTATCTCTCCGATTTTTCTTTCTTCTTTCTCACCCTCTAGTGTTCTCTCTTTTATCTCCCACTTCTTTCTCTTTCTATAAGTGTGAAACGAGAAAGTGTGTTTCTGTATGTTCTTTTCGGGCAGCGAGCAAAGACAGGGAAGGGTAGTGTCCTTTTATCCAAGATTCCGCACTCCTTGTCTTTCTTTCCCATTTTTTTTTTGTATTTTGACATTTAATTTCCTTTATTCAAAGCTACTTACAGATATTTTAGACAACATGCACGCATAACAAAAAAAATTAAAGAAAACGGTAAGAAATGTTTCTTTTAACTCTATTATCTAAGTAAACTTTTGTAATTGTTATAAATATCAGAGACATGGTGGAATCATGGAACTAAAGAAATTAAAGAAAACTTAGATAATTTTATTCACATTTGCTTCTCTTTCTTTTTGTCGTTGGATGTGTAAAGATGTGAGATTAAAGTGAGACACTTTACTTTTGATCCAACTCTATTTTTTTTTTTATCAAATACAACTCTATTTCTTTTCGTTTTTTAACAAAAAACTCTATTTCTTTTAGGCTGTGGAGTGAATTATTAGTTTAAAAATAAATGTTTCTTTAACATCTTCACTTTATCACTATTTTAGATTGACCTATAGAGAAAGAAAGATAAATAGAAACCCAAACCACTACACCTAGCATATATACTCTGTATAACCTTACAATATGAATTATGTAAACAATGTAAACGGTTAAAAGCTCTAAAACTAACCTTTGATAAATTTCTGACTTTCTGTATACTTTCGAACTAATTAAACCCAGTTCCAGAGCTCGACGAGTGTCTAACGCAATCCCACAATCGTGTATAACTAAAATAAAACATTTTTATTTTTTATAAATAATTTATTAATATGATATGTGACAGAAAATAAAGAAAGATTGGGAAACTAACAATTATTTTTTTTTTCAAAAAAAAAAAACTAACAATTGTTTTTTACTTTTTTTGTATTTGTTACCTACATCCTCGAACTTGTTATTTTGACTGTAAACATATAATTCTATAAAAATATCGAATAAATTATTTCGAATTACCCAAAAATATTCAAACCACATTTATTGTTTAGATATATTAATTATGTTATATTTAATATTCACAAATAATTAAATACTTAAAATATTCGAAAATCTTAAAAATACTTAAAAATACCAAAGCAAGAAAAAACAAATATCTGAAATAGTCAAACATATTTAAAACACTGGAAATACTCTAAATACCTACTGGTTTTCTTTTCAAATATCTAAACCGAACCAATTTAATGTTATTTAGTTATAGCTATTCAGTTTATGTGTTGTATACTATTTTACTTTGGATTTAGGGATTTTAAATTATATTTTTTATATAATTTAAACGAGAACATGTATGTGAACGAAAGCTGCAAAGATCTAAATTGAATCTAAACCAAAGTTTATAAATATACGAATGAAGATTAAATATTTAACTCTAAAATTCAAAATTTTAACAAACTCGATGGGTACCCAAACATCTATCTTTAATTTGGTGCATGTAAGGATTCTTCTCACCGTTCAAAAATATACTACACCTAAAACATAATTTAAACAAATGACGTACATGTAAATTTTTTTAAATTTATAGATAATATACAAAATTATAACTTACTTAAAAATAATTTATGAATGAAAATGATTTGGCACTTTTGAAACGCGGATCAAAATCTGTATTTGTCTAAGACATGAGCACATTGTTAAATAACTAAATAAATTAAAATATAAGTTTTCAGGTCATCCAGAGTCCAAACAGATTTAAACTAAAAATAGTTTAACCCCAAATAGGCTAAACCCGAAAAAAGTCCAATTTTTTGGGGCTTATATAACTTTATCTAAACCCGATAATTTACAAAGATAAACGAGCTTAGGCTGCGTACTTTGACCCTAATTGACATGTCTAGATTAAATAGGAAACACAAAATCGTCAATTTTGTATACTAAACACCAATACCTCCCATAATTTACCAACAAGGCAACAACTATTATGATATCTAATATTTTCTGTGCATGCCTAGTCCAAGAACAAGATCCAACTTGAACTACTTCTTCTGGGAATGATTGATGGGAATTGAATTAAATATACAAGCAACGATTGATTTGGAATTTTGGAGCATCACATCCTTAAACTTATAACCGAAGTCTTTAGATACGCAAGCTTACGACTTGCATCGAATTAAATGAGGAATGGCCGGGTTGTCCATCTGCCACGCCTTCGGCTGCACAGCTTGGTCAGGACGAATCGACCTGCGAAAACCTATACAGGACCCATATCAAGTTTCTCTATAACCACGATAATATCATAACTGATAAATGAACAAAAGAACTTCCACTTATAAACTGCTAGAATCTAAACAAATATTTCTAAAAAATTTATAAGCAGAACCGACCTTGAGTTTCACTAGTATAGAAACAATTTCTTTTGGCCCTTTTATTCAGTTAAAAATGTGATTTTTTTTTTGCTCTAGCCTCTATTTATTAATCTTGCAATAAAGGATTGAATTACCAACGGGCCTACTTAACTACTTTGTTCCCGATGTGAGTTCAAGACATCATAGTGGTTTAAGTCACTCGGTTCTTTTTATGTGAAGGTGTCTGGCCTATTGTCGGTATATGGTTTTATAGGTAGGATTGATGTGTCAATGTGTAAGATCGAAAGTCCTCTTTGGCATCTTTTCTTAGTCGGAGTACAAGTTTCTTTCTCATAGTGCCCGTGCTATCTCGGTTCTCTTGATTGGTCCCGGACTCTCGGTCGTGGTGTCTCCTATTCTAATGCTCTTTAGCTCTTCCG
>NC_027752.1:19094741-19113202 GCF_000695525.1 Brassica oleracea var. oleracea
TCTTCCGATCAAGTTGTAGCGGTTCTTCGTTGAGTTCGAAAAACATTTTTCTTCGGAATGTTTTTGTTTTTTACAGTTCTTGTATTTCATCATGTTTCTGGCGGTAAAATATTGGTCAGTTAGTTGGTGAGTGTGTTAGGAAGTTTTTGGTGTGGGTTATGATATGATCTTAAATTATCTAAGTTTATATCGAATTCTCTTGTTATGTTGTTTTCAGCGCCTTTCGACTTTGATATATTTTCTTGGTTTCCCTCAGTTTGGGTTTTATCACTAAAATGATGTCTTCTTTTGCCGGTTTTGTTTCTTGTTATCTTTAGGGCTTTGTTTGCGTGTGCAGATTCTAGTTATAATCTTCGTTTGGCTTTAATAATATAATTTCAATGGAAAATAATGAGACCTACAACCATAAAATAGTTGTATTACATATTTGAACATGAAACTATCTGTAATCCCAGCAAACATGACAGTTGATCTAACGACAAACAAGAAAATATGTCCCTACAGTAATTTACAAATTTACAGACCCCAAGCTGATGCTTTATCAGTTTGTACGGCTCTGTTCTTAGGACACTCTCAAAATTGCTTTTAGAAAGAAAAACCATATAACTTCTAATTCTATAAGCACCCGGTTATCCCTTTAGAAATGATTTACAATCAATTCTTGTGAATTTCAGCTGATTGATACTTAGTTCTCCCGTCCAAAAACATGATCGTCTTATAACTTAAACGTACGAAAACCACATGATCATCCAGTGACTAATGTTGCTATTTCATGATTTCCATTTTTACATCAGTTTGAAGATACGACATGTCCTCAAAGCCAACTTGTGAGCAGTATCAAAAGTTCATCCAAATAACTTGCACTAAAGGATAAAGCCGAATATCGATTTACTCTATTTCCAATTTTCCTGGATTAAAGAAGCGTATTGGGCTATGAAAGGCCCAAGTAAACACCATGGGCCTTTTAGCCCATTTGGAAACAGTAAGGACTCGACGACACGGCGTTTTGTTCTTCTCTAGTGGATCCGTGACTGTGTGAGTCTACAATTAACCAAGGGGCAGAGGAAGAAGAGGACGGCGAAAGATGAGTTCATCAATGGCTCTTCGAGATTTGCAGAGAGACCTAGAGTCCAAGGCCAATGATCTCGCCAAAATCCAGAAAGGTAGGTTCCCTAGATTCATTTCGCCTTTCTTGGGAGGCGGGGAACCCTAATTTTCTGCGATGGGGATTCCAAAGTAGAGAACTTTTTTTGATTGGTTTCTAAGTTTAGTTTGCAATGTTCATGTTTCAGATATCGCGAAGGATCACCAGCTGAGGAAGAAGTATACGATCCAGCTCGGTGAGAACGAGCTCGTGCTTAAGGTATATATAAGGGCCATTGAGACATTACGGTTTTAGTTTCAACATTTGTATATATAAGCTTGAAGTAATGTTATCTAGCTTCATTCAGTTTCTCTCTCCAAAGGTTTTGTCTTTCCTTTCAGTTCTGAGATTTCGATTGCTTGGCTCTCATTTACTTGCCGCTTTTTGAGTTTCCTTTGCGTTGTTTGTTGTCTTGTTTATTATACAGGAGTTGGATTTGCTAGAAGAAGAGGCAAACGTGTACAAGTTGATTGGTCCAGTGCTTGTGAAGCAGGATTTGGCAGAAGCTAATGCTAATGTTCGCAAACGTATTGAGTACATCTCTGCTGAACTGTAAGTTTCTTTCTTTTGTATGGATTGAAGCAAATGTAGCCAAGTTTGGTCTTTGAATATATGCTCAGTAGTTGAAAAGTAAAGAACCTATTGGATTGTTATCTCAACTTGAAATAATTAAAAAAGAGAACTTTTTTGGTTCTAGGCTATTAGTGAATGCTGTTGATTAACTATCTAGTTAGAGTAACGATGATGATATTGGTAGCCAAAAATTGCAACATCTGTGATAGTATGGGTATGCTTCTGTTAAAGCATGTCTTCTATTTTAGCTATATAACAACTAGGAGGACGTTTATCAAGTGTTTTGAGCTATGATCGTCCTGAACTCAAGCATAGTGTATGTTGTTCGCAGGAAACGTGTTGATGCATCTATCCATGATAATGAAGGACAACAAAACAGCAAGAGAGAAGCAGTAAGAACATCCCTCTCACAGATTATATAATTATTTACTAAGCTCTAAAAATATGGTTAAGTAGACGTTTTCTGTGTCAGTTTATGCCTGTCCTCCTAGAAGAAAAGACTTAAAACTGTGTTCGCTCCTCTGTCTTATTGACTGGACTTAGCACCTTATAAGAATCTGTTGTTTGAGAGAAAGAGACCATATGGACACAATCAAACTTGTTCCTTTACTGAAACTGGTGATGATGATCTCATGGTTTTAATTCTTGCAGATGATGAAGTTACAACAACGGCTACAATCTATCCAGGCAGGAAAAGCGAAGGCTTGATTTCACTTGTGCACGGCCCTGTCTTAGTGGTTTCATATTCAGTTATTGAGTGTTCGTGAGATGTTTCTGTATCCCTAATCTTCTTTTTGTTGACAACGGCACTTGAATGTGCGTAAACTTATACAAATCTTGTCACCCTTTTTCAAGTTATGAATTTGGAGATTTACACCAGTATCTTTCTGTGTGCTTAATTTGTTTTGTTACATATTCCATATCGTGTAGAAAAAAAAAAAACTAAACGTAAGTAATTTCAATGGTGTCTGATTACAACTCATCTCAAAGAAAAGAGATGACTTATCTTACATGGAGAGTTACTGTTTTTTTTTGGTTCTCTCAGCGAACTACCCTCTTCTGCAGTTGGCACTATTACTATGCATACTTTCAGGTATGTTTTATTGGAAGTGGATGAGCTTCGGTGTTGAAAACAAACTTATCCAGTGGAATCACGGAGTCATCTCCAAAGAGCAAGTATAAGTACTTCAACGTTTCACCAAGGAAAAATGTCTCCATCTTATCTCTCCTAAGAGGAGGCACTTCCGTTACATCATCCAACGATGTGTATCCACCAGTTTTCACCTTTGTGTACTTTTCAAACGCTTCAAAGATCTGCCACCCTTGATCTCTGTATCTGCAGTGTTTTTTTTTTTAATAAATGTGTTAGGTCTGAAGAGCACAGTCCCAAGAACTCATAATGAGAAAATAGTTTTCATACTTTGTATCTTTTGTGAGACGATAAAGGACAAAGAGTGATTCAACAGTTTCAGGGCGCAGTAGATTATGTCGATCAGCCTGGTGTATGATTATATCTTTCGCATACATTGAACTCTTATTCCCACCTTCAAGACCATCCTCAGAGTATTCCTGCTCCATAAGAATCCAAGAATTAAATAAAGCAAGAAGAGAAAGGATCAAAAGACTGAAGTTTTGGAAAAGAAAGGTAAAACTTACCTCCGTGTGGAAATAAGCAATCTCTGGAGCAAGACCAGTGGCAGTTACTTCATACATCTCAAAGCATGCTTTCGCTAACTCTTCTGCAAGTTTCAAATTCTCCAGATCCTCAAAGGATAAAAGATTTTCCGCCAGGGCCTTCTCCTTTGTGAGTCCCTTGGTAGCACCAAGCGCAAGTGTACCAGGCAAGAAGCATACCTACACACACACACACAAAACAAAACTGTATGAATCATTCCCTCAAAAAACGGTAAAATCCTATGAAATGGGGAGTTACCAGATGATCCATTTTTGGACTGAACTCTCCCTTGGACCCGTAAGGTAACTCTCCTACAAAGACCAGACCTTTTGGAATTGATTTGCGCACAAGCAAATGCCTGACTCCTTTCATCGCCACAGTGTACATATCATGCAAATATGTAAAGTTACTGTTCAATTTGCCTCCTTGCTGAAGCCACACCTTGATTAAATACTCATAGTAGCTATCCCCACGAGATCCCAACCTTATATTCTCACCAACAAATTCACCTGATTGAGGGCTGCACCAGGTAGAAAACAACATGTCAGATCACAAGAGCTCAGTAAACCAAGTAAAAAAAAGTTATGACTAATCACCTGATGTAGATTGGAACAAGACCTTCTGTCTTGGGAAGAGTCTTTATATGAGCTAAGACCTTCATGGCCTCTGTACTATACTTCGGATCACCAGAAACAGCACTGAGGTAATTAAACTCAAGCTGTACAGAAGCAACTTCGGCTGTACTGCTCATCCCTCCTGGAGCTGGATGAGCGGTTGAGTCACGCAATATGACATCACTATAAGGAACAGGAGTAGGACTCGAGCTGAAAGCTGAAAGTAGACGGTCAGCCAAATCCTTAGCAACATTTAGATAAACAGCTGGTTTTGGACCGTTATGTGTCATGTTCATTGTACTATTATCTCCTCCACTCAGATGGTACGCACTTAGAAGCCCACCCAAAACACGTATTGTAGTTTCAAACAGATTAACTTGATCCTTTTGACTGATCCTCTCCAAGAGATGAGCCTCCACCCACGCTCCCGCTTCGGAAACGATGTGATCATGACCCATTATCATAGCTGTGTCAAGAGCATCGACCACAGTGGCACCAAGTCCTCCTAAGCCATCCACGCCTCTCTGGCTAATAGGCATAAGCTCGTCATAACCCATTGCGTACTTTCTGTAGCCAGACCATGCGTAGTCAAAAGCATCCTTCACGCTTTGCTGTCTGGCTGCCCATTTTGGGTCAGAGTTCGAGCCGTTGGCTCTTAACTGTCCTTCGTCAGGTGATAATCGAGGTGGAAGCCTAGGTGGCTTTCTTAAAAGCTTCCCAAGCCTAAGACCCCCAACAAAAGTGACCTTTCCTTTTTCATTAGGAGCAGAATCATTTGGACCCTTGCTTATCAGTAGTAGACATCCTATTCCAAAGATTAATATTAACATTAGGAACTTTCCAGTGCTGCAGCTTGCGTAGTTGCGTTTTGTGCTAAGAGTAAGCATGCTTTGTGAAAGAACCTATATGCGAACAAAATAGGAGACGTTGCAAGAAAATGTCAAAAAGAGAACAGTAGAGATATAATCTGGATTCACTTTACTAGACTAATATCACATTCTGCTTGTCCACTAACTGCCTCAATGCATATCTTTAATAGCTCATTATAGAATAATATGTCATGGGTCTTATATCAAGAAACCTAACACTTTGAGTGAAGATTATCTAAAACTAGAAGATCAAAATGAAAATGGCTTTTGGTAAGAACGCCAAAAGTAAAAAAGGAGAAGCTTTTTACTTAAAATGCTTGTCAAGAAAAAGTAAAGATTGATGCTTGGGACATGATATGTTTGAAGAAAGTTCTCTATCTTAAAAAAAACCCTGAAAGCATACAACCCTTTCAAAACTCTTACCTCACTCTGATTTTCCAAATTAACAGCTTTCCTAATTCCTCTATATGATCACTAACACAGTGCAATTCATGGAAAGAAAAAGCAAGAACTATCAAAGGAGGGAACTTTGGGCAGAACCAATATCAGACAAAGATCAAGATCTAGAAAAGGTCCAACCTTTAAAGGAGATCGATGTCTGAACTTGGCATTGTCGTAGTTAACATCTTTCACTGAATACGGTAGAGATTTCGACATGCTCAGATCAGATCCCTCGTCAGATTGAAGATCGGTTTAGGTTCGGGTTCGTTGTGCCGCCGATCTGAGACGGAAGCTTAACCGGCCGGAGAACAAGATGCGGTTTTTCTTCTAGATCAAAAAAGTGTTTTGAAACCTTACGGCAACAGCATTGACCTGACACAAGCTTCCAATGTCTTTCCTCTTTGTTCGTTTACTCTCCGTTAAAACATTTTTACTGGCGCTCCGTTTCTAATTAGGATTTACAATACGTATAGAAACAATGAGAAGTGTTGATATACACGTATATATTTTCTAATATTAAAATTTATAAAATCTTTGAAGAAATTACTATGATATGGTAAATTTAGAAAAATTATTGGTAACACGTAATTTTTCGCATTCAAGCTCTTGTATTAAAAATTAGACATGTTAATGTTGTTATTATCCTAAACAAATAGTTAATTTATTTACTAGATTACATTATTAATTATAAATTAATATAATGGAAATTATTAAAAATGAATTTAAAATTTATAGAATCAGATATAATTCATTAAAACTGATATAATAAAATATATTTTAAAAATAAAAAGATAGTTTCTATATGTTTTGTGTTATTATCCAAAATATATATAATGTATTTTAAAAATTAAAAAAATGATTTCTATATATAATCTGTTGTTATATGAAAATATCTTTTAATCCTAAAAACAAAAATTTAGAAACAGAAAACACGCAACTAAAACTATTTATAATATGTGATTTTTTTTTTTAAATATTTAACGCAATAAATAATTTGATATTTGGTAAAAAACTTTTTAAAAATAAAAAATAAACTATCATAACTTTTTGAATTAATAATACATGTATTAATAAATAATTGTATAAACATATTATGCTCGTTTGAGCGGACACAACACCTAATTTTCAATAATTTATAAATAAAAATGGTAAGTTATTATATTTATAATATTTTTTTCAAAATAAATTGTTGTTTATTTAGTGATTTATAAATACTAACTAGTTATATTTTATTCAATATTATAGAGTTAATATAAATAGGATTTTAAATATTTATTAATAGTTTATATCAAAAATACAAAGACATAAATCTAACTTTTATCCACACATATACAACTATACAAAGTATCAAGCAGAGCCTGTTTATTAAATTCAAAATTTAAATTATATAGTCATTTCTTAAAGAAAATTTCTTAGGATAGCACATTTTAGTTCTTTTTTCACCAAAACAGCTCCAAACAAAAAATATAACCAAAATAAATTCCATTAAAGAGAAAAATATAAACTTATACATTTAGGATTAACTAATATAGATTTATGATTAGAGTTAGGGTGAGGGTTTTAGGGGGGCGGGATGGGGTGAAATTTCATTGGAAGATAAATATACACTTATATCATTAATGTTAACTAATCTAGACTTATGATTAGAGCTAAGAGGTGGAGTTTAAAAATTCTTAATTTTTTTATTTCTTTATATTATTTTTTATTTATTTATATTTATATATTTATAAAGCAAGAAATTAGGTTTTAATTTTTTTAATAAAATTTCTTTTGGTCATTTATCAGTGAAGGCTCTTTTGGTGACAAAACTTAAAGAGATTGATAATGTTCAAATTATCCTAGAGAAAATTTACTCTTTCAAATAAAATGTTCAATTGTAGTACATATGAATCAAATCCACAAGAAGCGAGGACGCACAATAAACTCAAAGCACTCAATGATTAATCTAGACCATAGATTTAAAAGCAGTAAATAGACCAGAACAAGCAGATTGATTGGTTGGTTGTAAGTAATGAGAATAAATAGCTAGATATACGGTTCATGCAATCAGAATTATAGAAATATAGAATGATGTCGCATGTGAGTCAAATAAATTGTCTAAGTCCAGTGTTCCAGCTTTCGCTTATGAACACGAAATGAGTGTCGATTGTTGCTACCTTTCTAGCGTCGATCAACACTTTCTATGACCGGTTTTAAAGTCCTATCCAATAGGTTCACTAAACTTTCTAGACCAGATGTCGCATGTATCTAGCAACCTAGCTCAAAAGAATTAATTCAGGCAAAGAAACATGTCGCCGTAGTTGTCTACAATCCTAAGATCAAGATTCTAGTTAGATACTCTAGAACACAAGTGATAGGCCACATATTTTACCCACTTTTAGCCATAGTTTATAAATGTTTTAGTATATATTTACTACAATATAAAGTCTATTTAGAGTATTTACAGGTTCAGGGACGATTTGGAGAAAAGTGGTGATTTTGGTGTCTTTTGGAGCCTTTTGAGTGCAGAGCTGCACAAATGCGTCAGATGTTTAGCTATAGATGGAGACCTTCCCACCGCTAAATTGAGCCCATATTTTGACACAACATATAGATTTGCGTTATCTTTCCAATGCCACCGGTTTGAGGTCAATCAGCATCCTGTAACAGAAGTTATGCTTGTTTTACTGAAGAATGGTCAGTCTGCCTCGCGAGAGAAAGCTATCGAGGAGATGAAGGACCGTCGATCGATAACACAGCCTTAGTGTTGATCGACGGTGATACCAGTATATGGGCTGAGCATATTTTATGACCGACTGAAGCCCAGAAACAACTACAAATTACCAAAATACCCTTGGACGGCCTAAAACCCTATTTATGTGTTTTCTAAGCCATTGTTGACGACTACACTTTATTTATTCATTGTTCGTAGTTAGGAGAGAATGGATGAACTCCTTCAGAGTCCTCCTGGAACTCCTTTGGTTTTATCATTGTTTTTATCTATTCTATATATCTATTCATCTATGATTTCTGTGACAAACTTCATGATTGAATAGATCCACCTGTTAGGTTTAGGGTTCAGATAGGTTATGAGGGATTAGTCCCAACTATAAAATTACTAAGTTGTGATATTCATCATTAGGATTGTCATTAAAGTCTGTTTCTAGCTTAGCTACCTAGAACTTGATCTAGGAGTTTGAGGTAAAGAACATCACTTGCATCTCACCCTGAATCCATCCTAATTGAGCTAAGATTGCTAGAGTAAGGCGAGAGCTGATCTAGGAAGCTTAGTGAGCACATTCAACCCACGCATTAAAGCTTGACCAAACGCGTCGATCGATATTCTAATCAAATAATCGGTCGATGGTTCAACAAGTGTATATATCGATATTTCTATTGAATCATCGATCGACACTTATATCAGGTCAATAGACAAACCTATAAAGCGACAACCTAATGGTTTGTTTAATAGTGTTGAGCTCTATAATATCATGCATACAACTTATTAGGCGTCTGTAGGATTATAATCTTGATTACCTGAATAGAAATCCTAAGTCTAACAAACCATCCTTCCATCAAACCTCAATCAATCAGCCGAACAACTGCCTTGCTCACCATTGCAATTTACATTAAAACTATTAGCCTAGCTTAATCATATAACTATTAGATCTATTGTGTGCCCTAGCTCCCTGTGAATTCGATTCATAAGTACTACAACTCGACCTCTTATTTGAGAGAGTACAAAACACTTCTTAGGGTAATTTGAGTGATATCAAATTTGGCGCCGTTGCCGGGGAGCTTTGATCGCCATTAGATCTTGTCTAGTTAGATTTAATCTAGGTTTTACTACTGTTCTAAAAAACTCATAAATTTTTTTTCTTTTGCTTCAGGTACATACATATGAGTACCAGAAGCAGCAAGGGAATAGGGTTCTCACTAGTAGAGCCACTGGATTTAGAACACGTGATCCATAAGTCTAAGAGGGCAGTCGACACCCTCCAAGCAGCGATTGACAGCGTAGAAATCCAAGCACCGATTGACACTATTCATCCTGCGTCGATCGACAATATTCACCCGACGTCGATCGACGCCGTTCATCTCGCGTAGGTCGATACTGTTCATCCGGGTACTGTTCATCCCGACACCGTTTATCCGAATACTGTTCACCTTGACACTATTCATCGACCGTCGATCGACACTGTTCATCCGCCGTTGATCGACACTTTTCACCCACCGTCGATCGACACTGTTCATCCACCGTCGATCAACACTGTTCATCGCGACATTGTTCATCCCGACACTGTTCACCGTGACACTGTTCATCATGGTACTGTTCATCATGGTACTATTCATCCGATGACTGACACCACTTGTGTGGAGACAGAAAAGGTCGAAGTGCTCATACTTATGGTTGAAGTGCTCATACTTAAGGTCGATGAGAATGAGATGTTAAGAGACGAGGAAGGTCGCACTCGCAACAACACATGACAGTTGATTAATGCTCAGGGTGATGTGATCCCTGATGTGATTGATGTTGCTGAGATGAATGATTTTTATCTGAGCTGAGAATGGTATGATCTCTTCCAGGGTCTTCTTTGTGAAGATCCCAGAAACCACATCGAAGAGCTTGAGGATCTAATTTCAATGAGTGAGCTGAATAAAATATCTGTAGACCACATACTCTGTAAGATCTTCCCTTATTCTCTCTCTGGAGATGCATTACGCTGGTTCAGACAACTGCAGCCAAGATCTCTAACCTGCTGGGAAGACATTACAAGCGCCTTCTTCAACAAATTTATCTATGAAATAGCAGCAAATTTAGAGATTGAGATGAGATCTATGCTGGGGTATATGGTAGAGGATCATGAACATTATGGATCTGGAGAGCCGAGCAGTATTGAAGAAGCCGATATTAGTGACACGAGCTCAGCATCGAACGACACCACGACCTCAATGTTGATCGATGGCACGACCTCAACGTCGATCGACGGTACGACCTCAACGTTGATCAACGGTACGACCTCAATGTGATCGACGGTACGACCTCAGCATTGTTGACCAATGGCACGACCTCAACGTTGATCGACGACACGACCTCAGCGTCGATCGACGGCACGACCTCAGCGTCGATCGACGGCACGACCTCAGTGTTAATCGACGGTACGACCTCAGCGTCGATCGACGGTACGACCTCAGCGTCGATCGACGGCACGACCTCAGCGTCGACCGATGGCACCATCTCAGCATCGATCGATAGAAAAACCTGTTGCTGACTGATACCAATTGAAATCCCTGCAAGTTCGAGTTACCCTCATGACAGTGCAGACTCGACACAAAAGAGCACCGATGTATCAAGTTGTGATCTTGTCCCAGATGTAGACAGAGAGATCACTATGGAAGATTTCTTGGAGCTAGAGGATGAGGCACAACATGAGAATCTGTATCACAACTTGGAGAAGAAGCTTGATGACCATCGGCAAACTTCATAAAAGGATATGGAAACTTCGCCAGGGGCTAGCATCGATCGACAACATCCACCCGACATCGATCGATACCCACCCGATTGCATCGATCGACATCCACCTGATGATAACGATCGACACTCATGGTTGGACGAGCTACCAAGATACATGGTTGAGCTGGAACTAGTTGAGAAAAGAGTGCACGGGTCTGAGGCCTCACACAATGCTGACTCCAAACATCGCAGAAGAAGCTGCTGGGTTTCACAAAAGAGTGAAGAGGATACATGACCCTGTGAAGTTTGTGGTTCCATGCGCTGTATTTGAAGCTGAATCTCCTATCCCACCAGATAGAAGTGTGAATCTAGGTTCCCACAGTGGGGTACTTGATGATCCTCTACATACATAAGCTTCTCAGAGAGCGTTGATATTTAGAAGTGAAATCGATACATGTCCCACAAATGCAATATCGAACGACATCGACAAGCTGGCATTGATCGACACTACCACTTCTCCATCGATCGACACTGGACGCGTATCAGAGCAGAAGGAGTTTGATGTGTGTGGAAATCTTTTTGATGGAGAAACCACCACCCGACCAGATAAGTTTGGGGGAAAGAAGAGGAGGAATTGGAAGAAGAGGAAAAGGACCAAGGGAGGTTCTCTGTTATCATTGATTCCTCACTTCTCAGATGGTGTCAGGAAATCAAGAGTGCGCAGCAGATGCTTCTCACAGCCATTTGCAAAGCTTCGAGCACTCCTTATTGCTGAGATGATATACAAAGGAGAAGAGTCTATGGATGAGGCTTTCACAAAAGAATGATAAAGCTTCAGAGAGTAGACATTGAGACTTGTTTTGGAGCGAGTTTTCATTTTCATCCGGACTGAATCAGATCTCCAAAAGTCAAGCTAAATGACTATAACAAAGCGCTGAGTGGGATGCAACCCACTGTTAGGTAATTTCATCTAGTTTAGTTTAGATTATTACTGATTTTCGTTTGATATTTATTGCAGGTAAAAAAAAATTAAAAATAGATGAACAGTGATGACGACACTATAGTAGAAACGTCGATCGACACTGTAACAGAGGTACTGTTCATCGAAAAAAGAGAAAAAGATCCAAGGTCCATGAGTTTTGAACCAGCATCGATCGACGGCTGGCCAGCGTATCGATCGACAGATCATCATAAGTATCGATCGCCATTTAACTGTGTTGATCGATACTCACATCAATGATAGGTATACTTGCGAAACCTTGTTAAATTTTGTACTTATAGTTTATTTTCCCACCAATCTTAGATTGTATAACAATGGGAAAGTGTTGTTTAAGTCTGGGGGAGGTTATACTAATATTGTGTTTTAGTTAGGTATTTAGAAAAAAAGAGATCCGAGTAGACGATTATAAAATCGACCGATGAGAGCATGCCGATATCGATTAACAGTACATCACTTGTAGCGACCGATGGTAACTCCTTTCCATCGATCGACATTTAACCCGGTCAGGTATATCGTTCTAACTTGTAAATTGTGTACTTATGATTAGTTCTCACCATAACTCCGACTGGATATACACCGGGGACAGTGTAATTTAAGTCCGGGGTGATATTTACTGATATCTAGTTTATTGTGAGTCTTATCAAATGTTTTAAAAAAAAAGTTTTATTGAATCAAGAAGGGGATTATGATCAAATACAATTTGATTGCTAATCTAATCACTCTCTAGCACCATCTAGATTTACTAATTGCAGGATGTATTTGATAGAACACCGCAGTGTATCACGTAATGCTCACATCCACAACTGCTGAGAATGTCTGGAGAAACCAAAGCTGACTTCCAACCTTAATCTACTCTACTTGTTTGTTTTGGGGCTTGGTATACATTGGATAGGAGTCCTCCTGCAAGTCTGGAAGGTAAAAGTATGTGTGTTTCTGGTTCCCTTCTCTCTCTCTCTCTCTTCGGCATCTTAAGATACAAAAGATTGAAATGATTTCCTGGAAGAGGCAGAGGGGCAGGAGTGTCTCCTGTGACCCCATTATTCTAATTCTGAAAGGAATGATCACACATTGTGGAAACGAGGGGTAGGAGTGTCTCCTATGACCTCGGTATTCGCTACACTTTGTCAAATAGAGCTACAAAAGTAGATAAGTCAATAAGATGAATAAAATGGACTGCATCAACATCAACATTCATTGAAATTGAAACTATAAAGTTTCAGAGAAGAGAGAAAAAGAGGGAAGAAAGGAATCAGAGAAGACTACTTGTGTGTTCAGAAACTTGCTTGAGTAAGATTCCATGTCCCTTGATCGATACTCCCAAGACGTAGCCTACACATCTATATTTATGCAGAAATGAGGTCAGCAGAGGGGTACGCCAGGCGCTATCAGTAGTGTTGTGTGATTGTATGGTATTGTGACTAAGCTAGTGTGTAGTATATTGAAAGCATCCAAGGTTAGTAATGATTCACTTCCACCTATCATATTTGCAGAAGTGAGAGTAGTAATTTTAAATTATGTGAGTTCATGTTGTTTTCAAACCTCTTTCAGAGAGACTGCCTGTATGTTTTGCTTGAGGACAAGCAAAAGGGCAAGTCTGGGGGAGTTGATAGGCCATGGATTTTACCCACTTTTAGCCATGGTTTTAAATATATATTTACTACGATATAGAGTCTATTTAGAGTATTTTCAGGTTCATGGACGATTTGGAGGAAAGTGGTGATTTTGGTGTCTTTTGGAGCCTTTTGAGTGCAGAGCTGCACAGACGCGTCAGATATTTAGCTATGTATGGAGACCTTACCTATGTTAGATTAATCCCATCATTTGACACAAGCTAGAGATTTGAGTTAGCTTTCCAATGCCACCGGTTTGAGGTCAATCAGCATCATGTAGCAGACGTTATGCCCGTTTTACTGAAGAGTGGTCAGTCTGCCTCGTGAAAGAAAGCTGTCGAGGAGATGAAGGACCGTCGATCGATAACACATCCTTAGTGTCGACCGACGATGATGCCAGTATATGGTCTGAGCATATTTTATGACCGACTGAAGCCCAGAAGCAACCACAAGTTACCAGAATACCCTTGGACGATCTAAAACCCTATTTATGTGTTTTCTAAGTCATTGTTTACGGCTATGCTTTATTTATTCATTGTTCGTAGTTAGGAGAGAAGGAAGGAACTACTTCAAAGTCCTCCTGGAACTCCTTTGGTTTTATCATTGTTTTCATCTATTCTATATATCTATTCATCTATGATTTCTGTGACAAACTTCATGATTGAATAAATCCACCTGTTAGGTTTAGGGTTTAGATAGGTTATGAGGGATTAGCCCCAACTATAGAATTGCTAAGTTGTGATATTCATCATTAGGATTGTCATTAAAGCATGTTTCTCGCTTAGCTACCTAGAACTTGATCTAGGTGTTTGAGGTAAAGAACATCACTTGCATCTTACCCTGAATCTATCCTAATTGAGCTAAGATTGCTCGAGTAAGGCGAGAACTGATCTAGGAAGATTAGTGAGCACATTCAACCCGCACATTAAAGCTTGACCAAATGCGTCGATCGATATTCTAATCGAATAATCGGTCGACGGTTCAACAAGTGTATCGATCGATATTCCTATAGAATCATAGGTCGACACTTATATCAGGTCAATAGACAAACCTAGAAAGCGAGAGCCTAGTGGTCTGTTTAATAGCGTTGAGCTGTATAATATCTTGCATACAACTTATTAAGCTTCTGTAGGATTATAATCCTGATTACCTGAATAGAAATCCTAAGTCTAGCAAACCATCCTTCCATCAAGCCTCAATCGATCTGCCGAGCAACTGCCTTGCTCACCATTGCAATTTACATTAAAACTATTAGTCTAGGTTAATCATATAACTATTAGATCTATTGTGTGCCCTAGCTCCCTGTGAATTTGATCCCTAAGTATTACAACTCGACCTCTTATTTGAGAGAGTATAAATCACTCCTTACAGTAATTTGAGTGATATCAACAAGAATTAATATCAATTCTAATAATTGATATCTTTATCACCTTTACAGTTTTTTTTAGTTTTGGGTAATCCTTCATAACCTTAAATCTAACAAAGAGAACTATTCAGACATAGCAAAGTGGAACATAGCAATAGCCTGAATAAAATGGAGTTCCAACACAAGGTAAAGAAATCAATGGAGTTTCAATACAAAGTTTTATGGAGTCTTGGATCTTCTCTCCAAATCTACTGAAAATCCTAAAACTGTTTGCTATGAAAAATAGAAAATAATAAAGCGTATGTTGCCTAATACAATGGTAGATTACATAATATTAGGTGAAAGTCGGCCAGGGCAGTCTTCTAATTGTGTGGATCTTAAGTCGGCCTTGAAAAAATCAGCCTGTCTATGCACGTCGCTGTCGATTAACGACAAGAGATGTTTGTCGATCGACACTCTATCCATCCAAATATTGACTTTGGATGGTTTCTGAACAGCTACGAGTGTCTTCTATCTCTAGCTCCAAAATGCTCCATAATCACCACATTATTTTAAAACGTACCTAGACTTGTAAAGACTCTAAAAAGACTCCAAAACATAATAAATATATTCTAAAACAATTATATACCTTAACTAAAAACTGGTAAAATTCGTGGCATATGAGAGATGCTATTTGAGAGAACTGTCCTTTCCTAAACCAAAATATAGTCCCATAATCGGGTCCTTAATTAGGCCACTGCACCCGAGTTGGACAAAATATTTTGTGACGATTTTAACCCTACACCTCTAATCTTGACCCTATCCGTAGTGGTGTCAGTAGGCTCTGCTACTGTCTGATATACACGCCCTGACTCAACCAATCATACTCTCATAGTTCTATCTTTTTCTCATCGATGGGAGACCCTAATCTTCCTCCTTGTATATTTTCTCCCAATAAAGAACCCTCCGGCGAGAGGGTTAACTCGTACCATAGGATTAAAGACGACAGAGTCCATCTTTGAAGCACTTGATTCAGAAGAGCTTGTTTTTCTGAGGAATTTAACCTTTGCAAAGGTTTTAATCCTAGATGATAATCCTCCTTTTTTCGATGCCTTTGGCAATTTTCGTACTTGTGAGGAGGTTGAAGACAAACAAGACGTACAAAATCTGGATTTTGTTTGCTTGGAAGCCTAATCGATTTTCACTGAGTTAGTTTGAACTGTGGGGAACTTCCTAATTCCAGGCATAGGAAGAGAAAATAAATCTCGAATGAGAAACTTTACTGAAATGAATTATTTGGGTCTTTAAAGTCTTGCACCATTGAAATTGTGTAGACATCCTGAAGAATCACAAGGTTAAGGACATGGCGACGAGGATTAAGTTTGCCTGTCTATCAATCACGTCAGTTGTACTTCGCCCATCATCTCACTTTCCGAAGATCATTCCCGAACATGTGGAGCTCATCTGTGATCTAGATGAGTTTATGGCATACCCATTGAGAAGGGTGAAATTGTTCTAGCTCAGGATTTGTTTGCTCTTAGAGGATATGTCGATCCAATCCAACTTGTTATGATGTTGTTGTAGTTACTTTGGAGGAAAAGGTTAACCTAAACGAAACCGGTCGTTGTGGCTGAATCTTATAGTGAAACAGAGGTGTCAGTGGGTGAAGATGGAGCTTTGTCAGATGAATCAGCGTGCTCTGAAAAACCATTTCAACTGCCAAATTTGTGATTAAACCTTGGCATTCTGGAGACTTAGACGTCGAATACAAGGTAAGTGTTACACATATTGTTAACAAATATTAATTGTGTTATCCGCTTCTCCCCTTATTATCGGTTAAGATGTTTTATAACTCCTAATAGTTAGATCAGAACTAGTAAAAGGCTTAGGCTCAATTGCTTTTTATATTATGCATATATCCCCAATCAATTCTCTCACACGCACGGTCTTTCCACCTATTACGTAGGTCTATGTTCGATCTATTCTTTATGATCCACATGAGGAGTTGTTCTTGGAGATGATCTTTCATGGTCAGATGAAAATGAAGACCCGACAGTAGAAACATTGGTTCGTCTTATAAGTGAAGGATTTGTATTCAAGATGGAGATGTTTAAAGGTGGGCTCACAGCGGCCGATATTGTACGAATGTGTGCAGAGAAGCAAAGGGAGAAGGAGACGAAAGAGAAGCATGACAAAGAAAATGCCGCATAGTCAACCGAGGGTGAATCTTCAGACCATGTCTCTCATATTTCAATTGCCAATCTCGTTGCTACGCAGATTAAGGAAGAAATTGGAGGTCTAGAGTCTCGAATTGTTAGTGGATGATAAGATCATGGTCATACTTGCTGAGACAGGGCAGAGTTAGATAGAGGGTAAAACGAGAACTACAGGTCTTGTTGCAGAGAAGGTGGGATCCGTTCAAAGTGGCTAAGATGTAGAAAGAAGAAGTGAAGACTCTGGTGGAGCGAGAATCACTAGTAGTACTAAGTATTTTAATTAAAGTGTTGTCGTTTTGCATTTCATTAAGTGTCGGAAACCTTAGTGTGCAAAAATATAATTAGAAATCTGATCAGCTTTTATTTCCTTGTCATCTTCGATTGACATCTTTCCAATCCCAATTTCATCTTGTGATAATCTGAGTTTATCATTTTGGTATCAGAGCTCATGGATCCTCTTGACCTTGAGCAACTTTTGTTACTACCCCGAGAAGCTTTCCGCGAAGTGATGAAGACAAAATCAGACGAGGAAGTGACGGCCTTCAACTGGATAATGGGTGAACGCTTGCGACAATCTCTGGAGAAATGCGAGCTCGAGCTGGAGCGTAGTGAGAGGTTGAGGACAAAAGCCTTAGAGCTTTCGCTAGTAAGAAAACAAGAAACCCCTACCAGAAGATTCGTCGAACCGGCGGAAGACCAGAAACTACCTGTTGTGAGAAAACACATAGAAGATCCTCAACAGATCGAAGGTTTGAAGAACCCTAAGAAGAAATCGATGGAGGAAATGGGATTTTCACTACCAATTGTTGTTTCTTATGATCTTGAACCTTCCGAGACACCCATCTCACGCCGCTGTTACCAGAGGGTACCAGTTTGCACTGATTTACGCTATGGACGGTTTAGGAAACGAGGGAAAAGGCATAAGATCTAGAGGATGGGTTTCAGTTTCGAGGGAGAGTGGAGATGCTGAAGACTTGATCTGAACACTTGACGTGGGTAACACACATGGTGGAAATGAAGAAACGAGGCTCGTCTGTGAAGAGGAAGAAACGAAGTGAACTCGAGCAATCCCCTACGGTCTATGGTTTTAAGGGAAACTCCATGAAGGGAGATCTTGCACAACCTGCAACTCTGCGCAAGACAACAAGATCATTGGACAGGACTGAGACCCCTAGAAACAAGGATAAATGCTTGTTGGATGATCCAACATATGATCTAGCTTATGAAACTGGCAAGAGTACTGCAAAAGTGACTGAGTACAAGCGTCGTTTGAAGCTTCCGAGGGAGTTATGACGGGGCGGTCATAGGGCGAGAACAGTGAAGCACATGTACTCCGGGATAACTCAAGAGGGTTCTGTTCATGATTACATAAGCAGTTTCAAGGCTCTAAGTGAAGACTGTAAAGATCTTCCTGAGAAATACCTAATGAGTGTTTTTGTTAGAGTGCTGAAGCAACCGTTGCAGGACAAGGTCAGGCTTTTACAACTCTGTAAGCTGGTAATTGCTATGGACTTGGCCTTATAGCTTGAGAATGGAAGCA
>NC_027752.1:19113302-19115117 GCF_000695525.1 Brassica oleracea var. oleracea
GCTTTAAAGAAGAAACAAGAGGTGACATGAGAAGATTCACTGTTATAAATGGGTTTAAGAGCTCAACGAGAAGGCTCTGTTTCTAATTATAGGAAGAGATTTGAAGCTGTATGTCTTAAGGCTTCAAACTTACCGTGGCAACACCTAGAAGAGTGGTTCTTACAAGGCTTAAAACCCAAGATACGAGAGGCAGTTCATCAATTGAGACCTGACGGTATTGTGCAAATGATGGATTTAGCAGTGTGGATAGAAGGAAACCCAGGGAACAATGGCGAAGTAGGCTCCAGAGGACTCTCTAGGACGTCCTTGTCAACATCAATAAGTTTCAGCTGTTTGAAAAGGGAAAGAGAAGATTTGATAACCAAGAAGGGGCACTTAGGGTCTGTTGATCAACGGAGTGAGAATCCTTATGATGATATGATATTACAAGTTAAAGGTCTGGTAGAGAACCGAGAGGTTAACATCGAAATAGATTCAGGTGCTACTCATAGCTTCATTTCTAAGAATTTGGTAATTGAATCTAATCTTACTCACAGTGGGAAGCCGACAGAGATTATCTTAGGACATGGAGACAAAGGTTTGGGAAGGTGCGAAACAGTAGCCATTACTATACTAGGCTTTGAATTCAAGGAAGACTTGCGGGTGATTGACCAGAGTGACGGTGATGTGGTTTTGGGGTATAGTTGGTTGGCTACTCTAGGAGAGACTGCTGTAAACTGGCAGGAACATACAATGTCCTTCCTGATTGAGAATGAATGGATTACCATAATTGCGACAGGAAGTGAGGCTGAGCAAAATTCTGCAACTAGGTGGTCAGATAGTAGTTGTTAACACATGTCAAAGAACCATACCAAGTGGACAACACCTCGTGGTAATTTTGTGGTACCATACAGTAACCGAAGATAAAAACATGAAGATGCAAGCGCCAAGAAGGGATTTTTGTGTAGTTGTTAGCAAATCATGGTGTGGCATTAATAGAGAGGATTTATATGACACACGAATTAGGCTGAAAGATCCAAGGGATATTGATCACCAAGACTCCAAAAGGACAGTATAAGTGTTTCAGAAGGAGACACTAAACAGGAACACAAGTGGATTAAAGAGAGACAAACTGAAGGGACTTGTGAGAGGACGCCAAACAACAATCGTCACAAACCGCTGGGAAATGGGGGCACGACCCGAGAGCAAGGGATGAGTGCAGTACGAGAGCCTCACAGCTCAGTTGAGAATAAGTATATGGAGACAAGAACTAAGAGTGAATGGGTGAATGGTCTCGGTGCAAAGGAGCCAAGTATTGGAGTTAAGAAGCGGACTGAAGAATTAACATCACGGAAGTGGCTAAATGACGATCAAGAGAAAATGCAGCTCAAGTTAGGAAGGGAAGTTCAGAGGGAGAACATGTCGACCGTAAACAAGAATGTGGGGAAACACTTCGCTGAAGCACGTGAGGCACATGAAAAGGGTTTTCAAGGGTCGGATGAGATGGCTGTTGGGAAAATGTGTGATGGTCTCATGTTGCACTTCATTATCATTTTTTTTATGGCGAGGAATACAATAAGAATATGAGCGAGGAGTTCATGTCGGAAGATGATGATCATAAGGAATTTCAAACAGCATTACAGTCGCTCACTGGCTGGACGGATCAGACGTACGTGGTGAAGTCGGGTTTGCAACTTGAGGACAAGTTGGATGCTTATGGGGGGAGTAATGATAAGATCATGATCATACTTGCTGAGACAGGGCAGAGTTACAGAGAGGGTAAGAAGATAACTACAGGTCTTGTTGCAGAGAAGGTGGGATCCGTTCAAAGTGGCT
>NC_027752.1:19115217-19138982 GCF_000695525.1 Brassica oleracea var. oleracea
TGTTCCAAGTTTTTTTCCTTACTCACAAGTGGTAGTGATACAGTGTAAAAGAAAATAGAATAACTACCATTTCTTATAACAAACTATGATTTTAAAAAATTATTCTTCGTTAGTAACTATAAAAATATTTAAAAGTTAATAGCAAAAAAAAAATGGAAAGGAGAGAAAATAGGTTTAACTATTTTGCATTACAATAGGCATACACCGTATTTGTAGGATTTAAATATGTATATGTTATTCATATAATAGAAAACAAAAGTAAATGTAAGTTATTAAATAAATTATTTATTCAGGAATTTATAATCTTCGATGTAGGTCTTCGAGATAGCTTATAAACGCTTGCTGTAGATACGCGAACATTGTTCTATACTCTTTTAACACCTGTTCTGAGTCCCAGCTTTGGAGACACAAAAAGACAAGTAAGGTTTTTGTGTTTGCCCCATTTGGTTTGCTTACAAGTTTCTTTGCCTGTTTCAAGACCTTGGCCATCAACAACTATACAAACAAAAAAGTAACAACAATATCATTCGAAGGAAAAATAATTACCATAGATATTATGATGTGATTGCAATGGTGAAAATATTTAGATGATAATAAAATAAAAACTAGTATAAACGCATACATTCATGAAGACGAAATAAAGCAATCAAGATGATGAAAACTATAACGAACTGTGATGACAACATATTGTTCTTTTTTATATTCTTACACTACAAACACGTTTATTGTTGTTGTTTTTTTAATCTTATGTTTACTTGTTTGATGGTTGAAATTTTTATTTGAGGTGGAGATTAATTTATAGATAGAAATATGTAAACTAGTAAGGCATGTCTTGCATATGGCCGCGATATAGAAAAATTGGTTAGATTTGTTTGGCTTATTTTTTCTAACTATTATGTGGTAATTATACTGGTGTTTAACACTTTCTTCCTTTTAAGTTACTTTTAGAAACAATCAAACTTTTTTGAGATAGCCATATTGGAGCAATAAATTGGAGTTATTAGCTAATTTACTAACTGTTTATAATAAAATATTTCTCTATAAAATATTATCGAATCTCACAAATCTCATTTTCAGCAAAATGTGAATCTCTATAAGAACTTTTAAAAAATCACATTTCGCTGAAAAGAATATTTGTGAAATTGGTAATATTTTTAGAGAAATATTTAATTATTAATGGTTAGTAAATTAGTTAATAACTCCTATTAATTGCTCCAATGTGATTAGCACACAATACTTTGACTGCTTCTAAACACCAATATAATTACCACAAAATAGTTAGAAAAAACAAGTCAAACAAATCTAACCAATTTTTCTGGATCACCATGCAAGACATCCATTGCTAGTTTACATTCTCTATTTATAAATTAATGTTCACCTCAAATAGAAATTTCAAACCATCAAACCAATAAACATAAAATTCAAAAGAAACAACAATAAACGTGTTTGTAACGTATGAATATCACAAAGAACAATATGTTACAATACTTGTCCTTGTTGTGTCTCCAAAGCTGGACTTAAGAACAAGTGTTACAAGAGCATAGAAGAATGTTCGCTTAGGTGCGGCAAGCGTTTATAAGCTATCACGAAAACCTACATCAAAGATTGCAAATACCTGAATAAATCATTTATTTAATAATTTATATCTATTTTTTTTTCATTATATGAATAACATGCTTATTTGGAATCCAACAAATACGGTTTATGCCTATTGATATTGTTTACTAGATTTTAATAAATTTATAACCAAATAATAGATAAGTGACAAAAAAAAACAAATAATTGGTTGATATTTACTAATATTAAAATTTATAGAATATTTTATAAGAAATTATTATGATATCGTAAAGTTAGAAAAATATTGGTTACTAAATTTTAATAGATTTATAAATAAAATAAGTATGTTATTATATTTAAAATATTTTTTTCGAGATAAAGTGCTGTTTATTTAGTGATTTATAAATATTGATTAAAGTTATATATTAGTTAATGTTATAGAGCTAATATAGAATTTAACTATTGAAAAGTAATTTATATCAAAAATACAAATACATAAATCTAACAGATATCCATGCATTCACGAATTGTCTTACTTCAACATCAAAGTAGTAAACTCTAATAAACTCATAACACAAATTTCACATAATCTGAATCTTTTGTTTGTATGCTTGTAGCTATTTTATAATCTGGATCAAAACTTGTATAGTATTACATAAACGGAATATTTAACAGATCCACCTAAATGCCGTCACGTACATGGTTTTGGTTTCATTATGTACTACTACTTCACAGTTTCGTGTATTTGGTTTAAGGTTCGGAGCCATCGACATTCAGTGGGAGACTATCTAAATGATAAAACGGCTCTGATGAAGAAGCTAATATTCTATTAATAGAAGAAGAAAGTTTGTTGTATTGATTGTAACTGAATCTGTTACATTCACTCTTTTATATGAAAGAGTGTTTTCGGTATAAAGCATAACAGAATACAATAGACTCGGTTTACATAAAACCGGACTATACATTTTGATATCTAATACCCCTCCTCAAGATGGCATGTATATGTTAGACAATGCCAACTTGCGAACATGAGTAAGAAACAAAGCAGGGTACAAAGGCTTTGTAAACATGTCGGCGATTTGATTCTCTGTCCGTACATGTAGAGTCTTGATCAAACCTCTCAATATCTTCTCACACACAATGTAACAATCATTCTCCAAGTGCTTAGTCCTCTCATGAAATACATCATTGTTAGCAATATGTATTTCCGCTGTAGAGTCACAAAAGAAAGCTGCTGGTTGTTCTTGTGGAGCAAGGAACTCCTTAAGAAGCTTTACCAACCAAGCAACTTCACGAATGGCAAAATCCATGGCACGATATTCAGACTCCGCAGAAGAATGAGAAACGGTGTCCTGTTTCTTGGATTTCCAGGAGATAAGAGATGGTCCAAGAAACATACACCAGCCTGAAGTAGAGCATCGTGTATCAGCACAAGTAGACCAGTCAGCGTCTGTAAAGAATTTGAGAAGCAAATCTGAATGCACAGAGTAGAAAAGCCCTTTGCCAAGAGTACCCTTTAGGTAGTGAAGAACTTTATAAGCTGCTTGAAGATGAGATTGCTTAGGAGCAGAGGCAAACTGACATAAATGATTAACCGCGAAGGTGATACCCGGGCGAGTGATTGTCAGATACATCATTTTGCCCACAAATCTTCTATATACGGTTGGATCAGAGAGAACTGGTTCAGGACTGTCTTGAACAAGCTTGATACTTGGATCCATAGGAATAGATGACGACTTACAAGCCAAAAGACATGTTTCTTCAAGCAACTCCAGTGCATACTTATGTTGACAGATTGAGATCCCCTCCTTAGATCGTGCAATCTCAAGTCCCAAGAAATAACACAAAGGACCAAGATCACTTAACTTGAAAGACTTGTTGAGATCTTCTTTAAGTTGTGTCACGCTATTATCATCATTACTAGCAATAATAATGTCATCAACGTAGACTAGAACTGCAACATATTTACCATTCTTGTGACTGATAAACAAGGTATGATCGGAATGAGACTTCTGAAATCCGAGAGCCATAAGAGTACAACTGAATTTCAGACACCATTGTCTTGAAGCTTGACGTAGACCATACAATGATTTGTTGAGTCTACAAACCGGATTAGGAGGTAAGACAATACCTTCTTTGGAGTATAACCCGGAGGTAAGGTCGTATATATCTCCTAATTGAGTTTTCCGTTTAGAAATGCGTTAGATACATCCAAATGCGTGAGGCTCCATTGTTTGACAGCTGCAACAGATAGTATGGTCTTGATAGTAGTCATTTTGGCTACAGGAGAAAAGGTGTCAACAAAATCAATCCCCTCCTGTTGTGTATAGCCTTTAGCTACCAAGTGTGCCTTATATCTTTCCAACGTTCCATCAGCATTAAGTTTTACTTTATAAACCCAGCGACAGCCTATGGCATGTTTACCATCAGGAAGAGATACTACTTCCCATGTATCAGTACTTTCCAAAGCAATGAGCTCCTCATTCATAGCTTTGATCCACTCATCAAACTTCTTAGCTTGAGCAAACGAAGAAGGTTCAGGATGATGCATAACAGAGCAAATGTAGTTCTTATACGTCTCAAACAGTTTATCATAGGAAACATGTGCTGCTAGAGGATAAGATATATATTAGTCTTTGTCATGTTGCAGTAATAATCTTGGAGATACGCTGGTGTCTTGGATGAACGTTTCTGACCACTGTCTAATGCAGCCATAGATGAATCTACAGATGCAGAAACTTCCTTATCTTTTGCAGGTATAGTAGTAGATGAACTTGGATCTATAGAGGCAAGAACTTCCTTAACTATGATAGGTATAGTAGTAGATTCAGCTCTAGTTGGTGCACCATCATCAGTCATAGGAGAACCAAATATGTCAGGAAGATCTTTAGGTTGATCAAACGGAAAGATATCTTCATGAAAGAACACATTTCTGGATATAGAGATGACATTAGTCTCCAAATCCATAACCTTGTAGCCTTTATAACCAGACGGATATCCAAGAAATATATTTGTTTTGGCTCTTGGTTGAAATTTATGTATGTTCTTTGAAGAAGTGGAAACGTAGCAGAGACATCCAAACGTACGTATCCCAGTGTAGTCTGGTTGCTTAGAAGTAAGCATTTGATAAGGAGATTTATCTTTGAGTAAAGGAGTAGGAAGACGGTTTATCAAGAACACCGCAGTTAGAACACAGTCTAACCAGTATTCAAGAGCTAGCTTTGCCTGAAACATCAATGAACGAGCAACATTCAATATATGTTGATGCTTCCTTTCAACAACTGAATTTTGCTCTGGAGTTTCTGGACAAGAATGAAAGGCTGTGACCCCTTTGGCTTTGTACAGAGCAGAGAATTTCAGCTCAGGTGCGTTATCTGACCTTACTCCTTTAACTGTTGTTTTGTACTGTGTTTCTACAATTGTTAAGAACTCCGGAAACAATGTATGGACCTCATCTGTTGTGTGCATGAGATATATCCAGGTGACTCTAGTGTGATCATCTACAATCGTGAGAAAGTATCTATATCCTTCATTTGAAGTCACTGAGAAGGGTCCCTAAGTATCAATGTGCAACAAATCAAACAGCTTGATACTCATATTGTTTGGAGAGGGAAAAGATAGATGTTTCTGTTTGGCAAGAGGACAAATAGAACAATGAAAAGATGTTTTATTTCTTTGAGGAGTTCCCAATACATTGGAGATTGAATCAATCTTTTGTATTGCAGGATGTCCTAGTCTATTGTGCCACAAGGCAGAATCAAGAACAACATTAGCCCATAAACTTGCCTTGTAGAGAGTTCACCAATAGAAGCTTCATCCAGAATGTAGAGGTTTGTGATTTCTTCACCCTGACCAATCATCAACCCCTTGGAAAGATCATGAATCATACAAGAGCCCCTGTCAAATGCAACTCTATAACCCAAGTCTCTTGTCATCTGACTGACACTAATGAGATTTAATCTGAAATCCAGAATATAGAGGACATTATTCAAGATTAAATTCTCATTTATCTTGACCTGTCCAGTTCCAATTATCTTCACTCCTAAACCAGTTGGTAAGCTTACTGACTGATTAAGAGTTTCAGATAAATTCAGAAACTTGGTTCAGTCATGACACACATGGTGAGTTGCACCACTATCAATGATCCAAGATACAGAGGACAATACATTTCCAGTAGCTCGTAGAACTCCAACAAAGTATAGAGTGTTGGAAGAAAGAGTCATACCCGGGAGAGTTGTGATAGAACCTCCAGAAGTAGAAGCCACATTTTGATTTTGGTTAGTGGAAAGCTGTAACTGAGTGTTGAAATACTCAATACTCCTTGAATCTGATCTTTGGACAGTGTATTCATCATGCATGTAGCAATAGAATCATTAGTATTGTCAGCAAGAGTCATAATTGCTACCACAGGTTTCACTGGATTGGTTTGTTTCTCAGCAGCCGCCAATCTTTTAGATTTGAAACCCGGTGGAAAACCAGGAATCTTGTAACATTTATCCATAGTGTGACCGGAATAGCCACAATGAGAACACAGGAGCCTGCTTTGGCGATGAGACTGAGATGACTGAGCCGCATTGATTGAAGCTGGAGGAATGTCAGTTGTGACTTGAAAAGCAGATGCATTCGAGATAGGATTAATGCTCCTTTGACTGTGATCTTGATCGAGAAGGTTGTAGACCTCAGCCAGATCTGGAACATTCAGGTTGTAGACCTCAGCCAGATCTGGAACATTCTTTTTCATGATGATTTGACTCCGAGAATTGGAGTAAGAATCATTCAATCCTGCTAGTAGCTTGATGATCTTAGCATGCTCTGCCTTAGTATACGTCGCCTTGCAACAATTACAGTTTTGACAAGTCTTAACACAATCCGCTCCATCAAGCTCATCCCAAAGAGTCTTCAGTTTTGTGTAATACGTAGATAAATCCATAGATACTTGATGGAGAGACCAGATTTGTTGAGTAAGATGATAAGATCTTGGAAAATTTGTGATGCGGAATCGTGTCATCAGATCTTTCCAAATTTCAGAAGCATCATTAAACCTTAGTATACTTCCATAGATCTGCTTCGTCACAGAGTGAAGAATCCAAGACTTGACCATACTATTGCAACGAGACCAGATTCTATAATGAGGATGATTCTCAGGTGGCCTAGGTAACGAACCATCAACAAATGATAGCTTGTTCTTCGCATCTAGAGCAATAGTGATAGCTAGAATCCAAGTGCTATAGTTCGTACCGTCAAGTACCTCTGAGATGATGAATGCTCCAGGATTATCACCGTTTGTTAGGAAGTAAGGCGAGTACTGGATTCCATCGAAGTTAAACGATTCTGTTGGAATCAGATTTGGAATGTTCATCGGATAGATGAGCTAGGATTTGTTGGAAATGGCATCGGAATGGCTGGATCTGGAATGGTCATCGTCGGAATAGATCGCCGATCTGCTCGTCTCGCCGGATTCGTCACTTTCGTCGCTGAAGTAGCTGCACGAACACCTCGACGCGAAGATTGACGAAGAGTAACCATTTTTGATGATGTTAAAGCTCGATTTCGACGGAATAATCGAAATCAGAAGCTAGATAGTGACCGAACGGTGAAGAAACCGATGAATCTAGGTCAAACGAAGATCGAGAGCTGAGTTTCGAGCTCAGCGCTCTGATACCATAATAGAAGAAGAAAGTTTGTTGTATTGATTGTAACCGAATCTGTTGCATTCACTCTTTTATATGAAAGAGTGTTTTCGGTATAAAGCATAACCGAATAAAATAGGCTCGGTTTAACATAAACCCCACTATACATTTTGATATCTATTATCTATGAATCTCAACTAATTAATTAAATCTTGCGGTGATCAGCGACGAAGATTATGAATTGCGGGTCTCGTTTAGAATCTATTTCCTTGCGATTCGAGGTTGGTCGTGTGTCTCTTGTGGACACGGTGGTTTAAATTTGTTTTGGTGGGAGTCTTTTTCGTGTATACGGTAGATTATGTTTGGTAAAGTTCGTAAAGTGCTCATGGGTGATTGATAGATAATATATGGATCATCATTGTATATTTATGGTCAAATCTAGAGGTTGGTTTGATTAATATAATTTGAAGCTGAGCCCAAAATATTGTCCTCACCTGCATAATACTTTCTATGGCTTATATAGGGTGTAGGTCGAATTTCAAAACCTAAGCCTCGAGTGTTCTTAACAGAAAAACATTGGGGCTAAACTAGGAAACATAATTTTACAAAACTAAAAAAAAAAAAAAAAAGTCTCTCACGCGTCCGTCTTCGGATAGAGAGAGAAATGAGAAGACTGACACATCGTTCCATCCCACTGAGGAATATCGCCGAGCACTTAAACTGCAAAACCTTCCTCAAACCAATCTCTTCTCTCCCCAATCCAAAACCGGAATCACGAGAACCCTCCTCGACCCAAGACCCGTACTCCCTCCTCAAGCAAGACCCGGTAGAAATCTGCCTCTCCCTCTGGGTCAAATCCTTCTCCTCTCCTCCCTCCTCCACTTTCTCCAACCTCACAGGCTTCCTCTCCAAATTCGACCTATGGATCCTCGCCTACCAGCGAACCTGCGCTCACGTCACCGGAACCTTCCCGCCTCGCAGCGCCATCCAGTTCAAAGCCCTCCGCTCGCTCCTCTCCCTCCAGCAAGCCGTCACGCGCTCCGGCGGCAAGTTCCGCTGGAACGACAAGATGAACCAGCTCGTGAGGAGCCCTAGCGAGAAAGGAGCCTCGGCGAGGAGGATGATGGAGTCCGAAGAACCGATTTTTCAGGACCGTGTGGTTCACGAGGTGCTGTTGATGGTTGTGGAGCCGTTCTTTGAAGCTAGGTTTTCGAGTAAGAGTCATGGGTTTAGACCTGGGAGGAATCCGCATACTTTGATTAGAACTGTTAGGAGTAACTTCGCTGGGTACTTGTGGTTTATTAAAGGTGATGTTAGTGAGGTTTTGGATCGTGTTGATGTCGATGTGGTGATGGCTTGTCTTCAGAAAGTTGTTAAAGATAGGAAAGTCCTCGGCTTGATCGAGTCTTCCTTGAGAATGGGTGATAATAGAGTGACGATGAATCGTGTTGTTGAAGAAAATGGCAATGATGGTTTGGGAGCTAAGAGGCGGATCGAGCGTGAGAAGAGGATGAGGACGAAGAAGAAGATTTTAAACGACGATGAGCCAAAGCCTGATCCGTATTGGCTGAGGACTTTCTACAGTTTTGCTCCTAAGGAAGCTGCGAAGGTTCCTTCTTATGGCTACTGTGGCATACTGAGTCCTTTGCTTGCTAATGTGTGTCTTGATGAGCTTGACCGGTTTATGGAAACGAAGATAGTTGAGTATTTTAAGCCTTGTAAAGACGATTCCATATGGAAGGAGTCTATTGAAGATGGCTGTCATAACCCTGCCTGGCCTGAGTTTGTTCCCTCCAGTGGGAAGGAGAAAACTAGGAAGATGGATTACATTAGGCATGGAGGTTATTTCCTGATTGGGATTAGAGGGCCTAGAGAGGATGCTGTAAAGACGCGGAAGGAAGTCATTGAGTTTTGCGATAGAGTTTTCGGTTTGAGGTTGGATAATTCTAAGTTAGAGATTGAACATATAAGCAGGGGGATTCAGTTTCTCGACCACATTATCTGCCGTAGAGTTATTTACCCTACTCTGCGTTACACTGGAAGTGGAGGCAGCGTTGTGAGTAAGAAGGGCGTTGGAACGCTGCTCTCTGTGTCTGCTAGCTTAGAGCAATGCATCCGGAAATTTAGGCGGCTTGCTTTTGTTAAAGGAGACAAAGATCCCGAGCCTTTGCCTTGTAACCCGATGCTTTATTCAAGCCAGTCTCATAGTAACTCTCAGATGAATAAGTTTCTTGAAACGATGGCTGATTGGTACAAATATGCAGACAACCGCAAGAAGGCTGTTGGGTTCTGTGCTTATGTGATTAGAAGCTCTTTGGCTAAACTATACGCTGCAAGGTATAGGCTTAAATCTCGTGCCAAAGTGTACAGCATAGCCACAAGGGATCTTAGCCGTCCATTAAGTGAGAGCAGCAAAAACTCTGCACCTGAGTACTCTGATCTTCTCAGGATGGGACTAGTAGATGCTATAGATGGAGTTCAGTTCTCTCGCATGTCTTTGATTCCATCTTGTGATTATACTCCATTCCCTAGGAACTGGATACCAAACCATGAGCAAGTTTTGCAGGAGTACATCAAGTTGCAAGACCCTAAATTCTTCTGTGAGTTGCATAGGTCGATAAAACGCAAGGGCCTAACCTTGCCTCAGGATGAGATCTCAGAGGTTGTGTGGGATTTTAAGACTCTTGGTGCTTGGAGATCAAAGTGTGAGAGTAAAAGAGAAGCAGATGATGGGTTGGAGAAAATAGACTCACCACCATGATTATATACCATGGCCTCTTTTAAAGAGTTGATCTTTGATACACCAGAGACAGTATATGCATCTTCCTTCACATTTAGCCACTGAGTCGATTCTTATATGTTGATTGGAAGCTCACTGTTATACTTCAAGGCATGAATTTCAGAACTTGGTTCTTTCACATTATGATCCATTAATAATTCTCTGTAAAAAGGATTCTCTTTATGATATTAATCAAACTTTCTGTTGATATGGAACAGTTTCTGTTCTTTTATTATTTGCGTACATCATAAAGGGTATCAACTCTCTATCTGAAATGCTGAAACTTTAAATGTTCATGACAGGCTTGTGGTATTAGCAAAGGTGATCTTCTCAGGGTCTTTCTCTTTGATGAAGATATCATTCACACTTCACAGGAACCCATATCATGAGTTCCTCGCTTTTGACTCCGGCTCTCTACAAATACAGTTATCTTCGTGTCATATATCACTTTACGACCTAGTGAATGTATGCTAAATCTTGTTTCTCATCCTCATCCACACAAACCCTTTTGTTCTGTTATAAAATCAATTGAAAAAAAAATCTAACAAAATCTTATTTAAATATTTAAATATTTTTTTATAAAATAACATATTAATAAATTTCGGTAATTAGTAATATAATATTATTATAAATCAATGTTAACTAAAATTTTAGTATAAAACAAAAAAATAAAAATTATATACTATTTTTGTAAATTCTATAATTATATTATGTATTATATAAAAATAGCAGTGCTATATGAATTATATATGAAAATTATATTAAATAGGTAAATTAATAAAGTATATATTTTTTAAACTTTTTTCATTTAAATAAATTATCATTCATCATTAAAATAGGTTACATTTCGTAAACTATATAATATTTTTATACAAAAATAAATGTATTAACATAGGTTAAACTTGTATATCTACAATTATATATTATCTTTTTAATTATTTTGAAACTCTCAACAATATAATATATTGTTTAAAAATGTTTATATACAAAAATATAATAGTATATAATAACCTTTAGTTCATTTACTATTAAAAAAATATGTTATTAGAAAACTATGAAATTTTAGTAATTCATTTAAATATTAATGACAACTAAAATTTTAATTCTAAATTTGTTTTTATTTTAACTATAAGAAAATTTTTTGAGAAAATTTTTTAAAAATATTACCAAAAATTTAAATATTTGTTTTTATATAATATATTAATGTAGTAACAAAAAAAAAATTCAAAATTTATTAATGTTCCAAACTCAAAAATAGTTGTGTAATTTTCCAAAGTTTTCTTGACGGAATATAAATTTTGAAAATAAATATTCAAACTCAAAATGAAAATATTCCAAATTTTACAAAAATAAAATCATAGATAATAAAAAAATAATTTGAAATGCACCACGGAAACACTAACTATATATGTTGTAAAAATTAAAGCAATCTAATATTTTGAAGTCTTAATTTAAAAAAGAGAATAAAAGTTAATATCATAGCATCCAAAAATATATTATATCAATAAAATTTACTAAAATAATATGATAGATAATATTATGTATACAATTTACTAACCAATAAGGCTATATTATTTTAACAAAACAGTGTTTTTACCTATAAATCCTGTAGAATATTAAAATGATATATGTTAAAGATTTCCTTAAACACAACATGTAAATATAAATTATCTTAAGCATATTTCTTTTCTATAATATAAATAAAATTTTAAAATATATTATATGCAAAATGTATAAATTAAATAAAAAAATATTTTGAAGGAAGTTCTCTATTTAATTATTTCATATTGTTATTTTATTGTACATAACTCGAAAATATATTAGTAAGTAATAAAGAAAGGGAAAATTGGAAAAAGGGATACTTTCATCTTAAGTTTGTCCCAATAAGACTTGTAGATGATTATTTAGATAAATAAGATTTATATTGAGAAAAAGACAAAAATAGCACTAAATCAAGTTTTTGTTCCCAAACTAGCACTCAAGGTCAAAAGTCACAAAAATAGCACTTAATGTTTTATCAAAAGTCACAAACTTAGGGTTTAGAGTTAAAGGGTGAGGTTTAGGATTTAGGGTTTAGGGTTTAGGGTTTAGGGTTTAGAGTTTAGGGTTTAGGGTTTAGAGTTGAGAAATGAGGTTTTGGGGATAAGATTTCAAATTTTGAAAAATAAAAAAATTAAAATTTTCAAAGGATAAACTTAAAAATGTGCTATTTTGGTCATTTTAGTTTTTGAGTGCTATTTTTGTGATATAAACTTAGAAATGTGCTATTTTGGAGATTTGCCCATTTATATTCTCTTTAATACCATTATACCCTTCAATTAACCAAATTAATTTTAATATTTCGTAATTGATTTAAGTTTTTATAAAAAGAAAAAAAAAAGTAAAAATAGAAAGAAAAAAATCCAAAGAGGTAAAAAACGCAAGTCGTTTTTTCTAATTTCTTTTTTGACGTTACTCTTCTTCTCCGCCGTACCTTCGACATGTATCAATGGCAATGGTGATTTAGAGTGAGTGGAGAGTCCTTATTTTTTTCATCAGAAATCATTGTTATTTTTGTATCTAATTTTGTTTTTGTCTCTCCTCTTTGTTCTCAGACACAAATCTCAACGAATTGGGGATTTGTTCTTCCTCTCCGGGTTTCGTCGGACAGTCTTCTTCCTCTCCCTTCACACTATGTATCATCAATTTCATCAAAATCTCAAGTTTATAGTTCTGTGCGGAATCGATTGTGGTGCCACCATCAATTAAGTTTTTTTTTGTTCTGTATTTTTCACAGTAAACCTTATGAGGTTGTTAGAGACTCAGAGCTTCAATGGCCTGTTTCCTTAACACTATTTACTGTAGCACACTGAAACACTAACATCTAAAACGTATCTGGCCATGTTCGTGCATTGTTTACATGCTCAACTTTTCTCTGATTCAATTTAAGAGAGCAAATATTTTTACCTGAATGTATGCAAGTCAAAGAGCCTATAACAGGTGCAAAGAGGTTTCTTAATATTAGCGATGACTAAGCTTGAAGTATTAGTGTTAGTCTGGGACATCTAATTTTTTGTCATGTTCTAGAATATATATATATAGCATTGCATCTTTTGGTTTTGGTTTTGGGGATACTGACTTCAGCTGTGACCAACCGTTAAGACATTCTTTTCTTTTGAGACAGGTCATTCATTGAGGAGTCTAAAGCTGAGATTAAGATAATATCACCTATGGATAATACAATACCTACTATAGGTTGAGTGACATTATCTGGAACCTTCGAGGAGCAGATTCGGGCAACTGATTTTATTTTGGCTAAGCTTACCGAGGACGATCGTTACTATCACCTCTGAATCATACACTAGGTATCTCCTTCTTTATTTTACAAAATATGTTGTATTTCTTCTTTAGGTTCTGCTTTAGTCAAACATCATTGCTTGAATCAAAAGTATTTGTTTCATGCAGCCTATTCACGCTTATGCAGTTGGTAGAGACATGGAAGAAGGAATTGAGATCAGTTTGGTTACTTATAGTGTTATCGTTGGAGGATTCTCTAAAGCGGGAAACGCTGAGTAAGTAAATGGTGGAAGCATGCTTGACCGTTGATATGGGAAGTGCGGTTCACTGGTCTAAATGTCTGTGCAAGATCGAAAGTTCTGGTGGTGAGCTCACAGAGACATTACAGAAGACAATCCCACGTGATTGGAGCTCGCATCATCATCATCACCATATATATTTTTGAATCAGGTTTCTGATGTGGATTCAGATAATGATGATGATGTTAACTTGGTTTCTGGTTTCTTATCTTCCAAGTAAGGAAAACCAGTCATGTAAGCTGTAACAACTTTAGTATAGAGCAAAATCACATTTTTGGTTTGCTTTTGTTTCTTATTACTGCAAATAAAAAGTGAAACTTGTTGAAAGTGAAACTAATCAAATAATATGATTGATCTTCTTTATTTAAACTGAAATTTCAACGCCAAAAAAAAAAAGAAAACGAAAATACATATTTAAGTATGATCAACAACATATATTTTGTCAATATGATGGTGGAGTGTTATGGCTGTCGTGGAGGCATCATGTAAGCTCTGTTGTTCTCGCTGGTGCTTGAACCACCCATTCTCTGCGGGTCCATTGATGGGTAATAAGGTTTGTCATGGTTAGGTGGTGCTGGGTGCATATAATACTGCTGCTGCATTGGTGGAGATAGTAAAACACCCTGAGCCACACTGCCTTGTTGGTACTTCCAGCCATCTTGACCATGTTTTGGGACGTGAGATCTTCCCCATGTGAGTTTTAGCCTCTGACTGTTAATGACTAGCCTGTTGGAGAGTTCAACAATGAATAACTGAACTCGACATTAACAACATTATGGTCCACCCCATAATCCTCACACACCATCATCTTAAGCTTCTCCAATGGAGTAGTAGTTTCTAATGTTACCATTCAACCCCGTTTTTCTTTGTCTACCACGAAACTCCACTCTTCACTGCAACTAGACATTCATTCACCAGATTTAACATAGATTAGAACCATGTTGTATTGATAGAGAAAAGAGATGATTATGTCGATGAAGAAGAGATAAACACAAAGAACGGAGAGAAAAGATCGTGGGAGAAGGAGAAAAACGTGGGAGAAAATATTCTATGAGATATTTAGGGAATATTTAGTTTAGATTTAGGAGACATCTTTAACCGAATATGGAAGTTTCCATATTTTCCGGATTTCCCTAGAATATATATCCTAGCTTACGTAGAACACAGTAGAGTAGATGAGAAACATATTCTTCCTTAAGCGCCACATAAGGTAAAAGGCAGAATATGTTATGGCACAAAATAGATAATGTATATCACCGCGTTGTGGCTATATGTCGTTATCAAGCTGTAGGTATACTAAAGACATCTTTCTTGATTATAACGTTTCGAAATATAGCTATGTTAGAATATATAAGAAAAGCTAGTTTACGTTGTATACCCATGATATATCTATGTATAAAACTTAGTATCCGATTTCTAGACTAAGTAGATGGCCAGAATGAGTATTCTAACTGTAGCTAGAAGATAAAATAAAATATGATTCCACTTTTAAAAAAAAAACTTTTAAACATATATATTGTCATACTTATGTTTCCGTTAGTTTTCATATTTTTAAACATTTTTAAAAATCAGTTTACTATTTTTCCCATAAAAGAAGAGTAAAATATGTCCAGAATTGCCTAAAATATCAGAAATCCTAGTGTGACAAATAAAAATTAATAACAAAGTAAAATATAGTAAACAAATCAATATATATTAATAATGCATAATAAGAAATATAAAAAATAAATATTATAGAGTTACACAATATATAACACTAAAATAAAAATTATATATTTAAAATATTTTTAATAATATCAAATATATTTATAAAATGGAAAAATATATGCACGGACGTTTGGGTTAAAATCTAGTTATATATTAAAAGAGAAGTACACATTGAAAATAACCTCAATTTTGTGTGGAATATTACTAAAACTGCCATTCCTTTTAAACTAAAACCTAAAACTCTCATTATTGTAGTCAATTAACAAACTCTTAGATGTTATAATATATCACTTACTAAATTTATAGTCTAACTAATTAAATCACCCCTCAAACAACTATAACACCTAAAACTTGTACGAGTGTCTACAACATAATAGGAACTGTATTTAATTGAAGAGGTCAAGTTGGTCAAATGAGATAATACAAAACAAAACTACTTACAAACCTTAAACTAGATAGAATGAAAATGCTTATGAAATTTTCCAATCTTTAATACGATCATCATAACTTCACCTTCTAATTTGTCATATAAACAAATTCTACACTTTATAAACCAAATTACAGTTTGTAAACCGAACCGGTTACATATAAATCAAATTCTACATTTTGTAAAATTCAAATTTGCATTTGTGTATACCAAATACTGTATTATATACAAAACGATTTTTTAATTAAAGTACACCAAATCTTGCAGATTTCAATATTTTTCAGAATTAGGCATTTTTCACTCACAACTAACCTAATATCACACATAGCTTTAAAACAAAGTTGTTGTTCTCCTAAAATCACGTCATACAGTTTTCATTTCCTAAATCACAAATATATTAACTAATTAGCAAAAACCTAGGTGCCCAAAAGATCTTACGTACAACTATATATAATGAACACATCGACAAATTCATAAGATTTAAACCAGATATGCAACTTTCATTTAATATCAAAGCCAATCCTAAATAATAAAGCAATGTTTCATACAAACAGATAATCCTAATAGATTATACCGTGCATTTTTAGATATTCAATTATTAATTTCAATTAATTACCAAGAACATTTCTAACCCTTTTTTTTTCCAGAGGTATGGTCGTATCCAGTATGGGTAATGATCTTCTTCAGTAATAGTTTTTTTGTAATACTTTGGTTATCCACCATGTTATTGTATCATGGAACCGAATGAAAACAAAATAAACAACAAAGGTTAGTCATGCGTTTGTTCAACAAAGCTCATTGGATATTTTGAAAACTAAATAACATAAGACGCTAATACAAACGTGTTTCTATCACTATGATAACAATAAACCTTATGGAAATTTCATGTTGTAATTATTTACTTGTATCAATGATGTGTATCAAAACATCAAACATGTTATTGTAGAAGTACTGTAATGCAGCATGATCTTATAGAAGTGTATTGTATTCTTTACGAGATTAGGAAACCTTTGCTACAAGGAAACAAAATATTTATATTAGAAATAACATCCTAACTGACATATTAAAAAACTGATTACCAGATCAACCAGCTTCATGTCTCAGCCAAAAAAGATGATAAAATTAATCAAGTCTCAGACATTAGCTTTTAAGCAAACCAATACATCAAACAAGTTATATTCCCCTAAGATAATAACCTAAAATGAAACTATTTCAACTCAGCACATTGTAAAATCACTTTCAACACGACAAATACAATGTAAAAAAAAAAACACACGGGTCCAAAGGCAAAAACAAACAGTACAAGCATAGTAAATTGAACAAACAAAACAATACTCAATATTATAAGGAATACCAACATAAGCCTTAAGTCAAAATCTATTACTCATTTGAACTGTAATAACACAATCAATACAACGAATATGATTCATCAGGAACGAAAAAACCCTCAATCCAAATGACAGGCAGAAATAGAACTCATGAGTATCAAACCCACATAATTCTGAATCAAAACTATACGTAAACACACAGAAATAACAGCTTCAAGTCGGAAATCAAGAACAAAATATAACACATTAGAACCAGATCAAATCTACTGGATATTGATACAAAACAGAGTAATAAAAAGTATAATATTGTCTCAAACTTTATTCTGGTTTTATTCTTCTTTAAAGTAATTTGGTTGGTCTTATTTCTCGATATCAATTTCATGAGTTTCATCAAGTTATTACATCAAGCTGCATTTCCAACAAACCACCGATCGTCAACTACCTTCACATTTGGTAACATCCGCACGGATGTGCGAGTCAAAATCTAGTTGATGATTATTTTGCATGCAGTAATACTGTTGATGTTTCATTGTTTTTCATGAAGAAAAGTTTCATGAATCCGTTTCGTCAACAACATTAAGAATGTAAACATCTTGACTATGTACCATGAACTTATATACAAGAATTATGTAGTTTCATAAGTATACTAATAATATGATGTCAACGAATTGGCCGGCCCAAAACTTAAGCCTAATTAAACTCTATAAATTAATATTATATTAATTAATAAATATAATAATTTAATTTGGTTCTCAATTAAAGGGATTCAAAATATGGCATAAATAGAAAAATGATAAGTTGATATTTTTTTTAGAAATAAATTATGTAGAATATGGTTTCGGTAAAATCATAAAATTAATAACATACATATACAATTTATAGAAATATAAAAACATTGTAGTATTTGTTTTCTATTTACAATGAAGTGTGTTTTAAAAAACAATTAACACTTCATAATATTTAGATAATATTTAACCAGATCATAAAAAAACATATTTAGTATACATCTGATATATACCAAATAATATAATAAAAATAATATGAAAGCCAAAACTCTAAATTTAAACAATGTATAAATGGTGAGACCAATTATTATTATTATCTTACAAATATACAAATGTTTACATATATAAATTTAAAAGGATTTTAATTAAACTTCATAATCAATAAATTGTCCAAGTTCCAATATTATTAATTTTTATAGGTTTACAAGATTCTAAAGTATTTCTCTGTATTAATAGGGCTATAAGGTTATTCGAGATGGTATACTATAGTGTTGTATGTCACACTTCTACTATTTTAGAACAAGTTTTGGTAAAATCAATTCCAACCTATCGTCGTTCAAATATAAAGTCAATTTAGACTTTGTTTCTTTGACAAGAGTGAATTTCATAAGTTTTAAAAAGCAATTATAAACAGACCAAGTTTAATACAACTTAAATAATCTTTTTTTTTTTGACATCAATCCTCTACGGACTCATACTGACTCTGTAAACCAAACCGGTAACACTGCATCCATGTGAACGACGAAAGACGGTTGTTTCCTAGCACTGCGTGCTAAGCTATCTGCCTTTTGATTTTCCGTCCGAGGTGCATGAACGATCTCTGAGTTTAGAAAGATTCTTTTCAGAAGCTTAATGTCTTCCAGGTAATTGTCAAACGCTGGCAATTCTTGTGATTCCGAAACCATATTTACCAATTGAGAAAAATTCGTCGCAAATGTGACCTGAAATTGCCGTAAATTCCTCATGCATTCCATTGCCCATATTAGCGCTTCTACCTCCGAATGAAGAGGTGAAAGACTTGACCTGACATTCCGTGCCCCTAGCAATCTATCAAAACCCGCTAAAGTGTTGTACCAGCTTTGTCCTGAGAATTGTTCCTTATCTTTCCATGAGCCATCTATGAAACACCATCTACCCGGTATTGTTTGTACAATTCTTTCCTGTACTTGATTTGCAACCCTCTAATTACTTGTTACCTGTGCCTCCGCCCAAAGTGTTGATTCTAGTTCCGCTAGTTTAAGCGTATTTTTTGGATTAACATCCAAATTGCTAAAAACTTTGTTGTTTCGACATTTCCAAATATACCATAATATCCATGCAAATTGGTGATCCTCCATTTTTGGATTAAATCTCCAAAAAAGATGATCCATATTTGCAAAAAAAGAACTGAGAAGGAAAAGATGAGGATTCGATGGTATCCTTCAAAATGCCCACACCTGTCGTGCCGGAGGGCATTTGAAGAAACCATGATTTATGGATTCCTCTGGAGCTCCACATCTTGCACAACAAATGTCCCCTTGTATTCTTCTTGCGTTTAGATTTTTTCAGTACCGCTATACACCCTGATAGAAGTTGCCATAAGAAATGCTTTATTTTCGCAGGGCAACGCACCTTCCAACAGAATGCTTTCAATATGTCCACAGTGGGTCCATAAAATTCTGGTGGTTTTTCCTTATCAGGATAGACCCGTTCTACTTGATATCCTGATTTTACTGTGCATTTCCCATTATTAGTGAAATGCTATCCATCTCTATCTTCCAGCTGATTTCTACTCAGTGGAATACTTTCAATAATTTTGGCATCGTGCGGATCCACTAAAGTCCGAATCGCCTGCAAATTCCATGTTCGGGATTTCGAATTAATGAGAGAATCAACTGTGATATACGGGTGACTATTATGAAGGTTTTTGTTTGCTGGTCTCGGGCGAGTGGTTGGGATCCATGGGTCATTCCATACCGAAATAGACGAACCGGTTCCCACCCTTTTAATTAGTCCTTTGCTAACCAGAGATTTAGCAGATATGATACTTCTCCAGCCATATGATGGGGAATATGAACGGATCGGTTCAAGGGGTGAAGCATCCATGTAGTACCGTCCTTTGAAAATTCAAGCGAAAAGATTATTTGGTTTCTCTATCAAACGCCACAATTGCTTTCCAAGCAGCCGTATTAAAATCAATTAGATCCTTGAAACCAAGCCCACCCTGATCTTTATGTACGCATACTTTATCCCATGATTTCCAATGAATGCCCTTTGTGCTTCCTCCCGGACTCCACAAAAATTGAGCTACGGCACTCGTCAACTTCTTTGCCATAGCCTTTGGTAATTGATAACAAGACATCACATAGTTTGGTAAAGCCGTAACCACCGACTTGATAAGTACCTCCTTTCCTCCTGTAGTAAAAAACTTAAAAGTCCATCCATTGACCCTATTGTTCAAACGATCTTGTACAAAGCTAAACACTTGTACCTTAGACCCTCCAAGGCTCTCTGGCAAACCCAGATAAGATCCCATTCCACCTAAATTCTGTATTCCCAGAATATCTCTCAATTCGTGTCGATTGGACTCTTTGATCTTATGTCCTAGTTGAATTGAAGATTTCTGGAAATTCATTTGTTGCCCTGACACAACCTCATATTTCTTCAAAATCCTAAGAATGGTTTGACACTCTTCTTTTTTTGTCTTACAAAAGAAAAGACTATCATCTGCAAATAACAGATGAGAAATTGCTGGACAAGCTCTTACCACCTTCATACCCGTTAATTGTTTCATTCTCTCAGCCTTTTTAATATTTGCAATCAAAGCCTCCGTGCACATAATAAATAAATAAGGGGATAACGGATCCCCTTGACGTAAACCCCGCTGGGAATTATAAGACCCCTAGGCTGACCATTAAGGAGTACCCTATATTGAACCGAAGATATGCATTCCAACATCAATTTGACCCAATGAGGATCAAACCCCATTTTAAGGAGAAGAGCCTCAATAAAGTTCCATTCAACCCTATCATACGCTTTACTCATATCCGTTTTAATTGCCATAAATTTATTTTGGCAAGACTTATTGGCTCGCAATCCATGAAATATTTCCTGAGCTATAAGGATATTATCCGATATAAGCCATCCCGCCACAAAAGCTGATTGTGTCTCCGATATTTGCCGTGGAAGGCAAATCTTCAGTCTTTAACATAAGACTTTCGATATAATCTTATAACTGACATTACATAGGCTTATTGGCCTTAATTCTGTCATCCTTGTGGGTCTCTCTGTTTTCAGAATCATACATATATTAGTAATATTTAGTCGTGAATCCATGTCCCCTGTGACCAAAAAATTATTCACCATCTCAACCAAATCCCTTTTAATAACATGCCATGAGTGCTGAAAGAAAAGAGCCGTCATTCCATCCGGACCTGACGCTTTCTCAGGATGCATCATAAATAAAGCTTGTCGGATCTCCTCCTCCGTTACTATCCTTAGTAATATTTGATTCATCTGGGGGGAAATAGATAGTACTATCTCCTCCAGAAAACTTCCGAAATCCGTTGGAGATGTAGTACTAAATAAACCCTCAAAGTAATCAACTGTCACCTTTTCAACAACTTTTTCGTCTGTTATCCAATTATCCGCTTCATCATGAAGCCCCACTATTTTATTACGAACCCGACGTTGCTTTGTGAGAGCATGATAATAATTTGTGTTAAGGTCCCCAGATGAGTACCACATGTTCCGACTTTTCTGATGCCAATATTCCTCCTCATCCTTTATAAACATCTTGTAATTTCCTGGAAATATCGAGAATATCCACAGGTCGATGATCCGATGCCACCATCCCTAAGTATTCTGTATAAGGGCTTGGAAAGAGTGTATGCCGCTCCTCATTTGCCAAAGCTCGATCCAGTCGACATCGTATCGTCACTGCCCCTTTTCCTTTACCTCTCCTTCCTTGCCATGACATTTTTTTTCCATGAGCCGGGAATTCTAGTAATCCACTATTCCTAATCATATTGTTAAACTGAACGAATGAAGTTGCACATCTTAGGGATTCTGCATCCTTTTCATGATTTCCAGTAATCTCGTTTAAATCTCCAATGATAAACCAAGGCTCAGATCATGATAACCCATACCGAGTTAATCTTTCCCAAACATGTTCTCTTAACTTTTGGACTTGGTCTCCATAGACAAAAGTAATAAAAACTTGTTTTCCCATAACCACCGCCTCTATATCTATCATTCTGTTGCTAGAATATAGGACCTGAACTTGATACTCATTGTTATAAAAGAGAGCTAAACCACCGCTCCTCCCAACTGGGTCCACATTTAACCAAATTATCGTAACCAAAGTGTGATTGAAACCCTTGTACAAAATCAAAATCCTGTTTCGTCTCAGATAAAAATAAAAAGTCTGGTTTATGTTTATGCCAGATCTCGTGAAGGTAACTTATGGTCCACTGACTTCCAGCTCCTCTGCAATTCCAACTCAATATTTTCATAAAAAAAAAATTTTGCATTGCTCAAACGAGCGAGGATATTCGGGTTTAATGATACCCGGTGATCTCATAACACCAAAAACCCACGACCACCATCTCAGTACTACGGACTTTATTGCATCAAGACGACCAGCAATCCAATGAGAGCCATTATGCCAAACTTTTCCAATCCATTGACAATCTTGATTCCCGACCAAATGATCAAATGCTATAAATTAAAGGTAGATATATAAAAACAAAATTTATACCAAACGCAGTAAAATGTCGCAAAACAAGGTCTACATAAAGATAAATGCATTATCGAATTTGAAATATCTCTTGTAATGATCAAATTGTAAATTACATTTACGATTCTCATATTCACTTTGGTATTGTTTGGATCACGAGTATTAAAACAATATGATAATATCAATAATCATTCTAATCACAAAATGGTGCTGTCTAAACTAAAACGCTCAATTTTGATTAAAGTTTAGTATAAAACGCTCAATTTTGAGCATATGTAACTAAGTCCAAATTCATTAATTTATAGGACCGGCATATTTGGGCTCAAGACTTCACTCCTAATCTACACTAGAGCTTGACCCGTGCGACCGCACGGTTAGAGGTGTCAAAATGCGTAAACCAACCCAAACCAAACCATATCCATATGGATTGAGTTCTTTTTGGATCATGAGTTAACCCAACCCATTAAGCAAATGGATTAGATAATACCATAACTCATAAAAATTAGTGGGTTAATGGTTTTAACGGGTTGACCCATAAAAATACTCCAATAATTTTAAACGTATTTTGCTCACATTTTCTGAATATGGTGGTATGAAACTCAGAAACTTAATTATGCAACATGAATGTAAAATTAGCTGAATTGAAGTGATTTCAATCAATCACAAAGACCCAAAAGAAAAATCTATTGTTTGAAATTGAAGTGATTTATCGTGTAATAAAGATTCAAATCGTGTAATGATGGAACAAGAAGAGGAGTTTTGTGTGGTTAAGAAGAAAAAGTATTACGATTATTAAGAAGAAAGAGTATTAGGATTCGAGGTCTTGAATTTGTTTAGCAGTGTGACGCTAGTAACGTTTCTTCTTCCTTAGAGGTTCATCTCCTGCTTCAAGATCATCTCCGGAGACAGCTTCATTGTTATCACTCTCAGCTCTGCTTTCTGAATCATGGGATTGTGAGCTTACGAGTCCAAGGGAAAGACAGTGAGAGGAGAAGTGTCGAGAATGAGGTATAGGGATATGATGAGGCAGAGAAATGGCGGTTCCTGTTGGGGTCGAAAACGGTTAGAACGAACTTAACATTCAAAACGTCCGAAGAAGAAAACGAAAAACTTTCTTCGACAAATATTTTTTCGAAATAGATTCTTCCTTACGAAAAGCTTTGCGGAGGAAACACGAGACATCAGACAAGAGCTCGAAAAGGGTCGCTACGCAGCGACCGAACGCGTGTTCCGCTCGATCGCTACGTAGCGACCGAGCTC
>NC_027752.1:19139264-19141030 GCF_000695525.1 Brassica oleracea var. oleracea
CATGGGAGAGGACTTTTCAGAAGAAAACTTAGCACTTAAGGCAATTAGGCAACTTTTCGTTTTTGTTATTTCGAGCTGCGACTCAATTAGGTTTAGCCGTCTTAGGGGTGCTAGAACTAGGAATCTCGCCGACAGCTCTCGTAGCCCAAGCTCTTACCTTGTTGTAACTCTCAAACGCGAATTCAGAATAAGATCTACTTTGTTCTCTTTTCGATTTCTTATACTTTATCGTTGTTATTCTTGTGTTCTGATTGCTTGGCGTGTGGTATTAGCAGATATCCGGGACCTTTGGGAAATTAGGGCTTTCCTAGTTTCCTTATTTAAACGGAAATCGACAGTGCGAATTTTGGTTCGCACAGTTTGGCGCTAGAAGGAGGGGGATCTACGGATCAATCTAACCCACAAAAGCCACTCAACGATCACGAACCATATGCAAGACTCAACGTGCGCGAACGTCATCTCGTTCAAGAGGGGAGAAAAGGTCGATCGAGCCAAACCTCGAAACGATCTCCTTGTTATCGAACTGACGATCCGAGATGCCGACGCGCTAGGGTGCTAATCGACACCGGAAGTTCGGCCGATATCATCTTCAAAGATACTCTCGAGAAAATGGGGATCGATCAATCCGAAATCGTGAAATACCCTAGCCCACTACTGGGACTTTCGGGAGAAACGACCATGGCCTACGGGTCGATTAATCTCACAGTCAAAGCCGGAACCGTGACAAGAGTCACAGAGTTTCTAGTCGTTGACCGTTCCACATCTTACAACGTTATCATGGGAACGCCATGGTTGAACACCATGTGTGCCATCCCATCAACATACCATCTTTGCCTCAAGTTTCCAACCCCTAACGGAGTCGACGTAATATGGGGAAACCCAAGAGTATCACAGGTGTGTTACCCCGCAGAACAAAAACTAAAAAGACCAGACCTCGAGATCACTCCTAGAAAAATGGAGAAAAAGATCTTCAACCAGGACGAAGTCAAGATTCGGCTGAACTCTTCTGGCAGTCTCGTAACATCACGGCCCTAGAGGAAAAACGCGAACCAACTTGCAAACCTGTGGTCACAGTCTGTCTCGACGAAGCATCTCCGGAACGATGCGTCGAGATCGGAGCCAATCTCCGCGAGCCTTTGAAGACAGAGCTCATAACCTGTCTAAAAAAGAACCTCAATACTTTCGCATGGGCCGCAGAAGATATGCCAGGGATCAACATTGACATAACGTGTGACGAATTAAATATCGATCCGACCTTCAAACCCGTCAAACAAAAAAAGGCGGAAGCTAGGACCTGAACGGGCTTCCGCGGTAAACGACGAGGTCAAAAAATTGCTTAAAGTCGGGTCAATAACGGAAGTGAGGTATTCAGACTGGCTCGCTAACCCTGTAGTAGTCAAAAAGAAAAACGAAAAATGGTGAGTTTGCGTGGATTTTACCGACCTAAACAAGGCCTGTCCAAAAGATAGTTTCCCTCTGCCACATATCGATCGATTAGTAGAAGCAACGACGGGTAACGAAATTCTGTCTTTCATGGACGCCTTCTCAGGTTACAATCAAATTATGATGAACCCTGACGATCGCGAGAAGACTGCGTTCATTACCGATCGCGGAACCTATTGCTACAAGGTAATGCCCTTCGGCCTCAAAAACGCTGGCGCAACTTACCAACGACTCGTGAACCGTATGTTCTCTAAACAACTCGGTAAAACGATGGAGGTTTATATCGACGACATGCTCGTCAAATCCCTCCAAGCAAAGGATCA
>NC_027752.1:19142052-19142265 GCF_000695525.1 Brassica oleracea var. oleracea
GCAAGTCAGTTCAGCGGAGAGTATGAAGCCAGGGACGAACGGATGGACGCGTACCTCAAACTGGTCCAAAAACTAGCTCAAAAGTTTGACTTTTTTGCCCTTACGCGAATTCCCGTCCAGGCAGATGCTCTCGTGGCCTTAGCATCAAGTTCTGACCCAGGACTTAAAAGGGTAATTCCGGTCGAGTTCATCGAACATCCGAGCATCGGACCA
>NC_027752.1:19142360-19142655 GCF_000695525.1 Brassica oleracea var. oleracea
GCTGCGATACCCCATGGCTGCAGACTATTCGAGACTACATTATCAACGGACACCTGCCCACCGAGAAATGGGCAGCCCGCAAAGTCCGAACACAGGCCGCGCGCTACGTAACAGTGGACGGCAAAATTTACAAATGGAGATTCTCCGGACCACTAATGACGTGCCTGGAAGGGGAAAAAGCAAGAAAAGTGATGGAAGTAGTACATTATGGGTCCTGCGGCAATCATTCCGGCGGAAGATCGCTGGCAGTGAAGATCAAACGCCATGGATACTACTGGCCAACGATGATCGGAGA
>NC_027752.1:19142891-19142960 GCF_000695525.1 Brassica oleracea var. oleracea
CCGAAATCGTAACCGATAATGAATCTCAGTTTATCTCCACCCGGTTCGAGGCGTTCTGCGAAAAATGGA